>NW_016107470.1:2530005-2548598 GCF_001604975.1 Cebus imitator | reverse complement strand
ACACATATATATATATATATCAACAGTCTCTGAGATTTGTGGGATACCAACAAGCATATCAAAATATGTAAGTCTCAAGAAAGAAAAGAAACAGGCAGAAAGAATACATGAAGAAATACTGACAAAAGACTTCCTAATTTTGATGAAAAACATTAATCTGCACATTTAAGAAGCTCGATGAATTCCAAACAGGATAAACTCAAGGAGATTTTCGTCTAGAAATATGATTAGCTACTGAAAACCAAAGGCAAAGAGAAAACTTTAAAAGCAAGAAAAAGTGATTCATCATGTACCAGGATCCTCAATAAGATTAACAACTGACTCCTCATCAGAAATATGGAGGCCAGAGGGCAGATGAACAACATATTCAAAGTGCTGGAAAAATTAAAAAAAACCCACAAAGAATTCTATATCCAGCAAAACTATCCTTCAAAACCAAACAAAAACTTAAGGTATTCTTAGATTTAAAAAAAAAAAAAATTTATCACTAGAAGACCTCCCCTAAAAGAAATACTAAAAGGCATCTTTAAGGTTGAAATGAAGGAACCCTAGACAATACTCTGAAACTACGCAATGAAGTCAAGAGCCAGTAAAGGTAATTATATAGGTAAATGTAAAATATAACAAATGTATTTTGTTGTTTATAACTTTTTTCTTCCTATCTAATATAAAAAACTGTTGTGATATAAATATATACATTTAGTCTTTGTCCTAGGTTCCTAGCACAGAGTTCAAAACTGTTGGAGTTTTCTGAGTGACAAGAATCTTTTATTATTTATAACGATCCCCTTTCTAAAATATCTGGTTTTATGTTAATGAAGGCAAAAAATCATGATCCAACTATCTAGTTTATAAGAGACAGCTTTTAGATTCCAAGACACAAATAAGCTCAAAGTAAAAGGATGTAACTTTATATAGTAAAAAGATAACTCTTTATTTCTCCTTCCCTAGCAAGCCAGAGGAAGTATAATGCAACAGCAACACAATCAAACAAATGAACTAAACATATTACTAAATCTAAACACAGGCTGATGATCCTTTATCCAAAATGCTTGGGACCAAGTGTTTTGGATTTCAAATTTTTAAGACCTTTGAATATCTGCATTATACTTACAGGTTCAGCTTCCCTAATCCAGAAATCCAAAATGCTCTAAAGTGCATTTCCTTTGAGCATCATGTCAACACACAAAACAGTTTTGGGCTTTGGAACATTTTAGATTTCGTATTAGAGATACTCAACATGTAAATAATGACAGTTAAAAAAAACCCAAACAGCCCTTTAGCTGCCATCTTGCGTCCCCGCGTGTGTGCGCCTAATCTCAGCTGGTCCACCCGAGACCTCTTGAGCACCAACCCTCGTCCCCCGCACGACCCCTAATCCGCTCCGACAAGATGAAAGAAACAATCATGAACCAGGAAAAACTCACCAAACTGCAGGCACAAGTGCGCATTGGTGGGAAAGGAACTGCTCGCAGAAAGAAGAAGGTGGTTCACAGAACAGCCACAGAAGATGATAAAAAACTTCAGTTTTCCTTAAAGAAGTTAGGGGTAAACAATATCTCTGGTATTGAAGAGATGAATATGTTTACAAACCAAGGAACAGTGATCCACTTTAACAACCCTAAAGTTCAGGCATCTCTGGCAGCAAACACTTTCACCATTACAGGCCATGCTGAGACAAAGCAGCTGACAGAAATGCTACCCAGCATCTTAAACCAGCTTGGGGCAGACAGTCTGACTAGTTTAAGAAGACTGGCTGAAGCCCTGCCCAAACAATCTGTGGATGGAAAAGCACCACTTGCTACTGGAGAGGAGGATGATGATGAAGTTCCAGATCTTGTGGAGAATTTTGATAAGGCTTCCAAGAATGAGGCAAACTGAATTGAGTCAACTTCTGAAGATAAAACTTGAAGAAGTTACTGGGAGCTGCTATTTTATATTATGACTGCTTTTTAAGAAATTTTTGTTTATGGATCTGATAAAATCTAGATCTCTAATATTTTTAAGCCCAAGCCCCTTGGACACTGCAGCTCTTTTCAGTTTTTTGTGTATACACAATTCATTCTTTGCAGCTAATTAAGCCGAAGAAGCCTGGGAATCAAGTTTGAAACCAAGGTTAATAAAGTTCTTTGCCTAGTAAAAAACAACAACAACAACAACAACAACAAAAAAACCCAAACATTTTAAGTAACCACAAGTCAAATTTCTGATGATACTGACATGGGAGAAAAGGAAGAAAAAATAGAAGCTGGCTAGTATTTTTTTTTTTCTTAAGTGGGAGAATAAAGATACTGATAAACTCTTTTATGAGAAATGCGCCACTTAAGATTTTAAGATAATCACTAGAATAGGACTAAATATAACTTTCAACCTATAGAATAAAAAACGGAATGAGAAAACCTTGGTTAACAGCAACAGAAAATAGAAAGAAGAGGAGGAATCAAGTAAAAAGTATAATAGTAGAAAACATAACAGTAAATGTGAACTGCTTAAACTTCATCTATTTAAATTCCTTTATTTCACATTGAATTGAAAAAAATTTTAAACAGAAACATGGTACAGAAATAAAAACAAAATAAGAAAGCTTTAAAATCTAGGAAGAAAAAACTGATATAATTACAAGGAAAAATAGACAAATCTATACTCATAAAAGGACATATTGACATCTTAAAAATAACTAAATCAGGCGTGGTGCTGTGGCTCACACTTCTAATTCTAGCACTTTGGGAGGCCAAGGCAGGTCAATTACTTGAGGTCAGGTGTAAGAGACCAGCCTGGCCAACATGGTAACCCAGTCTCTACTAAAAATACAAAAATTAGCCAGACGTGGTGATGCACACCTGTGGTCCCAGCTACTTGGGAGGCTGAGGCAGGGGAATTGCTTCAACCCGGGAGGCAGAAGTGGCAGTGAGCTGAGACTGCGCCACTGCACTCCAGCCTGGGAGACAGAGTAAGACTCCATCTTAAAACAATAACAACAACAAAAACTAAATCAAGTAGGTTAACAAAAAAGTAAAACATTTTAGTAATATAATTATGTATAATTATAGGAAGCATGTGCTAACGTACGTACGTATGTATGTGTATATATATTTCCATACCTGAAGACAGAAAGTATGTTCTTTTCAAATACATAAAGAATAGGTATAAAAATCAAATACACAATAAAAACAAAAAAAAAGGCTCAAAAAATTCTTTATAAAAGTCATAAGGCCACATTTATTGATCATAAAGCAGTGTAAGTAGAATCTGACATTTTTTCAAAAGCCTAAAAAATTCCATATCCACAGAAATAAAAACAATAAGAACTGCTAGGTAACCTCAAATGAATGAAAACATTTAAATGAGAATTATATCTTCAACTGAAAAAAAGAGCCTACTTATCAACACATGAGATATAGCCAAAAGATACCCAGAAAAAAATGTATATCTTTTGATGCATTTATTAAAAATTAGAAAAGGTTAAAAACAAAAGAAACACGCTTTTTACAATTCAAGAATGTTAAAAAAAATCCTCAAAGCAGAAAAAAATGAATTAAGAAAGTTAAAGAAGAAATTAAATAGCCAACAAAAAATAAAGTTGATTTAAAAAAGATTGGTTGAAAAGACTTACAAAAGTGACAAGCCCTGGCAAATATGGTAACGGGAAAAAATGGATACACAAATATCAGTGATAGGAAGAAATATAAATGACGGAAACTGATCCAACAAGTATTAAATTACTTACCAGGCCTGCATAAGCCTGAAAACAAAGCCAGTTAAGAATAGAATAAAAAATTAAATTACAGGTCAATCTCACACAGTTCAAAAATCCTAAATACAAAATTTTCTAGTTGAATACAGCAATATATTAAAACATTAAGTAAATAAAATATATGATAAGAATGCAAGGGAAGTTCAACATGAGGCAATCTACCAACCCTGTATTCGTGTCTGGGGATATAGGATGAGTCTTTATGTCTTTTTCTGCCTAACCTTAATAAAATAATAGAAATGGAGTAAAAAGGGTCCCATCCCATGATGACAAAAGACAGAGAAAAGAGATCAGTAAATGGAAAGTTTAATAAATACTTTGAAGATGAGAAAACAAATAACTAGTTTAGCAGTTTATTATAGGAACCATAGTGTAAGGAATGAATGAAAAAGAAAGGGATGTGAAAAACTGATTATTCCCTCTAAAACATAAAAACAAATAAAAAACACAGATTCTTAGGACTAGGAAATGCCAAGTACAAATGACATCACATAGAATGCAATTATTCCTACCTTCCTTCTTATCCCAATCCCCTCTTACCCCAACATACACAACCCTAAGCACATAACACTGACAATCAATCTTCTGTGAACATTTGTGGTTCTTTGGAGAAATTAAATGAGATGCCCGGGACTTAAAATAAAGGGATAGAAAAAGGGGAGAGGCTAAAAACTAGGAGATTAACATAATGCTTCAACCACAAGAAATGGGTGAAGTTACATGTCTACCTCCAAGGCAGGTAATTTCAAAATTTAGTCTCAGAAGGGTCCTGGAGAATAGAAACACACATATATTTGGGCACAGCAAAAAAAGCCCACTTTCTTACCTAATCATCCTAACGTAATTTTGCCATTAGACCCCACTTATGCACAAAAAATCTGTAATCAGCCTTTTAACGCCTTACTCTTAACCATAAAGAAACAACCAAAGATGCCCAGATAAACAAGCAAAAACTCCAGGAAGAAAGCAAGAAACGAAAATGAGAAAAGAAAAAAATCTACTAAGAAAAAAAAGATATTACAAAGGAAAAAAAAAACTTCAAAAACTTTTAGTTTACATTCTCAGATTAAGAAGCTGCATACATCAAAAACAGGATATTACAAATTAAAAGATTTTTCCTTAGCGATAAATTACCTGCAGTAAGCTAAGTTTCACAACGTTAACTATTTTCATTTCTAGAAATTGGAGCTATAAATCAAGATTACATCAAAACAGATTAAAACTCAACAATAAAAATACAATAAAGATGAAATGTTCCAGTCAGGGGCAGTGGCTCATGCCTGTAATTCCAGCACTTTGGGAAGCCCAGGCAGGTGGATAGCTTGAGCTCAGGAGTTCAAGGCAAGGCCGGGCAACACAGCAAAAACCCATCTCTACAAAAATTCAAAAAAGCTGGGTGTGGTGGCATGCACTGTGGTCCCAGCTACTCAGAAGGCTGAGATAGGAGGAGCCTGCAAGGTGGAGGCTGCAGTGAGCCAAGATTACGCCACTGTACTCCAACCTGGGTTAACAGAGTAAGACCCTGTGTCAGAAAAAAAAAAAGAAAAAAAAAGAAAAGCTCCACAGTTAAAGTATACTTTGTCTCATTAATTTCGATCATGCATAAAGGTATATACATTCTATATAAATGTCATCCCCCATTTTTCAAAATAAAAGATTTATTTCTGTGTTTAAAAAAAATAAGAACATATCCCTTAGAGTTTAATTTTTACTAATAAGGTAACTAAATCCATCATTATCCTATTAAAAAACTATAGTCACTCAGCTACGAAGTTAAGGCATAGCGATTAGTCTACTAGCAGTTTTTTCCCAATTGTCCTCTGACCAACTACTATACTTCCAAGTCTTACTCTCCCTCAAATTAAGAAATAGAGAATGCAGAGATCTTGGCCATTCTCCAACAAGAATCTGTCCTATAATACAGATTTAAAAACAAAAATTAGAGCAAATTTTGATGCAATAAAAATTTTAGTATGAAATCTTACATGTTTATCTTTCCTTTCTATAACATCTTGCTTCTGTTTGCATTTTTGAGATGCCTCCTTAATATCTGTTGCCTGTAAAATTAAATCAGAAGGAGAGGGGATAGTTAGTTAAAAACTCAGGCAAGCAAGTTATATATATGGCCCTGCCCATTCAAATACTGAGTTAACCCACAACAATTTGTTTCAAACAAAATCCATAATTATCAACAAAATACCAAGTTATTTGCAAATCGGTGAAGTTATTCCTACTGTTATTACTAAACAGTTGCAGTAATATGAATGCATGTTTTTCTCTTTACATTTATTTTCCTGTCTTATTTTATCTGATCCTAAAAACAATGCTACAGGATAATCAGGACAAATATTACTAACTGATAGGGCTCAAAAGAGGCCAACTAACCTGTATATATAGCTAAAAAATGGTAAATAATATCCAAAATCAGGTCTTATTTCAAATATAGAGTTCTCTCTAACATACCAACTATGTTACCTCCTTGATGTTTTTCAGTAACACATAAAACACATACATGACATATTATGGACACTTATTACACATCATTAACACCTACAATATAATATATAATTCAAACAGCAGAGAACAGGGCTGTACAGAAAAGAATTAACATTACGGGCTAAGACTACTATTCCTAGAAAGGCTTGTTTGCAAGGTTGGTCCTTGGTTGTAATCTGGCAACTTGGATTTCGGGAGTATTTCTACCATTTCCTAACTAGTAAGAGTGGCTTACTGTGCATGTCTGTACAAACAATTTGGCTGATGTGGAACATCTGCTTTCCTTCTTGGATTCTGGAAGTTGAGTATGTGCTGCTAGATTGCTTAGTTGCCCAAAGCCTATAAAACTACTCTCGGGTTCTGAGTCTGTAATGCACTTCCCTGCAAAGAGGACTTTAAAAGTGTTGTCACAATTTGATGACAGTGGAATTATGCACATTCTGTGTGACTTCTCTGGGTGATGACCCTTGGAAGCTTGTGCCTGGTTTCTTCTGGACTTTGTCCCCAGGGCATTTTCCCTTTACTGACTGTTTCCTATCCTTTCACTGTAATAAATCTTAGCTGTGAGCCCTCCTAGCAAATCACCAAACCCATGGTAGATCTCTGATGCCAAGAGACAACAGTTTCTTCCCAGAGGGGAAAACTAATTCTCTGATGCTAGTAATACTGATGTATGTATGCTTAAATCATACATGCTAATCATGTCAGATAAAGATTACTATTACTGTCCTCACCTGACTGAGGAGGAGAATAAAGCTCAGAGAGACTATATGATTTGCTCAAGGTCAGACAGCTGAGCTATGATTTAAAATATAGGTCCATGTGACTCAAAAGCCTATGCCCCGTCCATAACACTATACCATCTGCCTGGAATTAAAAACAAAAAAACCCAACTACAAGTGCTGGAAAAAATTTTCTGCTGGAACAGAACGAGCAGGAACAAGAACAGCATGAATACTGAACAAAATTAACCACTGTGTTTCTGTTTCAAGGCTATGGATGCTAATAACTACTTTTACTATAGACTGACATAAGTACCACTTCAGAATCCAGGATCACTTCTTTAGGAAAATAATTCTAAAACATCTTAGGCCATGTAGATTTTCACATAAATAAATTAAGGCTCATGGATGTCTGACAATGCCGTAATAGCTGGGCTTCTGTTATAAATAGACAAAACGAAGGGTTTTAAATGTTTCCTTAATTAAGAGATTTGAAATTTATTATGTACATTTTTTTTCTATCACAAAAGTAATTCTGTAGTAATAGAAGATTCAAGAATCAAAAAAGCAATGACAAATCCACAATTTACAACCAATCTTCATTAACATAACAATGACTGCCACCTGTTACTTCTATATACTTGAGGAAGTCATGTTATCACTGGAATTCAGTATCTTTAACAATGAGAGGACGTGTCTAGATACTATCTACAATCCCTTCTTCCCCTAACATTTAAAATGACCAATGGCAACTCTATCAGAATCAGATCTAATCAAGTCCTAAAATTTTTATCTGATCTTGATAACTGCTTAATCTTCTGGACTTGAGTGCAATAATTTTAACTCACTTTAACCTGTATTAGAATTAAGACATAGTGGAGCTTTTCTGACAAGATAGTAGCAAAGTCAAAACTGTTGATTCACTTCCTCTGTTATAAAGTTTTCTTTATATTCCTAAATATGGCCTTTTTCACTCAGTAAGCATGGGTCAACATGTACCATCTAGCTCAAGAAATCATTTTTCTGACTTTCAGGTGCCTAAAAAGTACAAGCACATCTCGAAATCAAAGAACTCCACATAACTTCTTTTTTACAAACAGAAGATAAAAGTTATATTAATCAAACCTGTATAGTGAATGTCCTTGATGATATGGCAATCTTAAATTCAGTAACAAAAAACCCGGAGTAGCATATTTTAATGAGAATAAAACACAACCTTTAAAAATAGAGAAGATGCCTATAAAAAACAATACCACTAAGTTTGTAACACACTATCTCCTAATCTTTCAATAGCAGAAATCATGTTTCACACAATTTTTTCCCAATAGCAGTGCCAGGCCAAGATCCACCTTTTATGTTCATTGACACCCACCTTCAAGCACAGGGGCCAACATCAGGGGTATACAGTACACACAGATTGTGAATGGTTTTCTGGTTTCATAAAATTTATATATATAGCATAAACTCCACTGGCTTAATTACAAAGCATTCTACTTATTTAAGCCAAATGATAATTTATATCACAAATTCTTTATTTTTAAATTTTGATTTATTTTTAATTTTTTATTATTATATATATTGTTTGAGACAGGGTCTCGCTCTGTCAACCAGGCTGGAGTGCAGTGGCACGATCTCAGCTCACTGCAACCTCGCAGGCTCAAGTGATCCTTCTGCCTCAGCCTCACCGGTAGCAGGGACTTACAGGCTCGCACCACCATGCCTGGCTAACTTCTTGGTATTTTTCATAGAGACGGGGTTTCACCATATTGACCAAGCTTGTCTTGAACTCCTGGGCTCAACTATTCTGCCTGTCTCAGCCTCCCAAAGTGCTGGGATTATAGGTATGAGCCACTGTGCCCAGTCATATCAGAAGTAGGGGTCAATACCTTGACATCTGTGCATCCATGAATCTCCAAAATCTCATTCACAATTTTGGATCTGCCTGTACTGCATTATTCTAGAAGCAGGAATTTAAACAATTCTCAAATAATCTTTAACTTCAAAATCCACCAAAGGTTAGAAGCCATAATCATAAAAAACTTCTAGGTACACTTTTAAAATGCAGGGATTATTATTATATTATATTATCCATCTCCAAAACATCAAGATTTCTTATATTGCCCTCCTTCAAAAGGGTGTATAATTACAAAGCAGATATAATACATTCAAAAAAGAGCTCAGTGTTTCCAGGAATACTACTATGAATCCTCTTATAATTAAAAAAAAAAAAATCACATTTCACTTTTCTCTCTTTGTATCTTGGAAGTCCTAAAATGTAGCAACGCTTCAACAGTAATGAGTAGTCCTTGAAAGCCCTATGGTGGCAGAATTCCTGGTTAAAAAAACTTAAGAAATGAAAGACACAAGTAAACCCTTGAAAATATTTTCAAACACCTGCAAAATATTTTTTATATTTGCTAAAATAAAATTCAGATAATCCAAAATCGAACCCAAAACATACCTTTTCTTTGATTCGAGCCTCCAAATTGTGACGCTCCCTTTCCATTTCTTCAATTCGACGTGTCATAGGAATCTGCCCTTCTTTAAGTTTTCTGACCTCTTCCTTCACTCGGTCACGAACAAGTTTTACTTCTTCATATTCCTGACGAACATTTTCATATTCCTTGCAATATGAATATTCAACAATCGAAGTTAATGAACTAGCTTAAACTAACATATATACTAAAATCAATATAAACTAATACATATACTAAAATCAAAATCAAGGCAGCAACCAAATCTAAGAAAGATTGTTTTGATATCCCTTTAGCAGTTCTATTAATGTAAAATTTGTCCTCTGAGACAACTTCAGAAATAGTAAATACCAATGTAATGGTTTAATAACAGTCTTGGTAATCACTGAGCTTCTATCACTAGTTCACATTCTTGGACTTCCACCTTGTTCTCTGAAACATATCCTAACGGCTATGAAAATGTGACTTACCTCTAATCTGTCAATAAAGAAGAGATACAGGGATGTATGAAGAAAAAAAAAAAAATCAAGCATAAAAAAAAAAAAAAAAAAAAAAAAAAAAAAGAAGAACAAAAGGAAAATGGGTCAAAACAAAAAGAAAAAGCAGCATGTAGGTGAAAGTGATGTCTGTTGTGTCACAGGAGTATTTGCTAAACAAAAATTAAATGGCACACTAAGACAACATAAAATAAGAGTGAATGGGAAGATGGTAAGAAAAGAAAAAATTAATAAACATGAGTAAATCAAAAAGAAGAAAAATGAAAAAAGGCACATCAATCTTAGAAAAAAATAGGAAAATCAAAAGACAAAGTGAGTGAAGCAGTAATAATGGACATAGAAAAAATGAAAGTTAGAAAAGCTGAAGAAAGGAAAATTTAAGAATCATGAAATGATGGAACAGGGTAGAGAGAAGCGGGGAAGACAAAACAAGAATGCCACATATATAGCCACTTCAAGCTGTAACAATTATTTTCATTCTAACTTTGGAACAAACACTACAAAACTTTCTTACCTATCTTGTTCTACCTATTATAAAGTAATGCAATGAGAGAAGTGAATCTTTAATCTGAACTATAGTCTTAAATTAGAAAATAACATCACAGATTGACTACAGATTAGCCTCAGGAAAATTATAAAACATGTGAGTAGAAGACTATAGTTAAGACACATCAGCTACATCTGAAACTGAGGCTGATACTAGTGGCAAACCCCAAATAAATTCTTAGTGACATGACTGAGGACACTCAGAGATTTAATTTTCTGATCATTAACATCTTCAAAAAACAATCAAAGAACTATCTGTTGAGGACTAAAATCTGAAAGAAAAGCACTGCGTTAATTATTAATTATTATACAGTAATACTAGCACACAGCTAATGTAATAAACTAGTAAAAGATAGTCTGATGTGGTGGCTAATGCCTATAATCCCAGCACTTTGGGAGGCAGAGGTGGGCAGATCACCTGAGGTCACGAGTTCGAGACCAGCCTGACCCACATGGTATCACCCCATCTTGACTAAAAATACAAAAGTAAAATTAGACATGGTGGCACACACCTATAATACCAACTACTGGGAGGCTGAGGCAGGAGAATCACTTGAACCCGGGAGGCAGAGGTTGCAGTGAGCCAAGATGGCACTATTGTACTCCAGCCTGGGTGACAGAGCAAGACACCATTTCAAAAAAAAAAAAGACGTATGAATTTTATTATGTATAACATATAAAGCCAAAAATGAAAAAGAAGCACCTAATTTGAATACACAATAATTAATGCTTTCATTACAATTACTCTGCTACTTAAAGAAATATCTATTTTGCCTCTAAAAATTATGACTTACCACCCATGGCCTTTTTGCTTCAAGCATCTCAATCAAATCTAAATGTCGCTTCCGTTCATAGAACCTCTCCACATCTTGTTTATATCTTTCATTCCTCTGAACCATTTTCTGTAGATATTCAGTTTTCTCTTTGCATGAGGTCTACAACAAATACATGTTGAACAATCAGTTTAACTGAAAAAAGACAACAGGTCAAATCTTTTAACAATGAAAAATAAACAATGATAGCAAAATTTCACAATAAAGAATTCACAGTTCTTAAGAACTATGTACACTCCAGCCTGGGCAACCATGAAACCCTGCCTCAAAAAAACCCCAAAACCTGTGTAAAAGTAACATTCACATCCAAGTTCTGCTCTAGAGTCTACAATTTATTAATACTAACTGTAAAGAAGCCCTGCCACATCTGAGTCCAAGCTCTTCTTGTCCAAAGATAAGAGACGTTATCTGCTCCATTCACTTGAAGAGTAGAAGCGATTCACATAATATACATGAAAGCTAAACGAAAGCTTTGTAAAAGTGATACACAAATGAAAAGTAGTATTACTAGGATTACTATGTTAAACAAACACTCATGACTGAAAGGTCTTAGAAACTAGATGAAAGAAAGCTAAGAATTAGCCTTTATGTTGTGAATTAATAAATACAAAGATGTACTCAAAACCTAGTGAATATATGCTTGCATGCTTGTTTTCTTTCAGAGGATGGTCGAGAGTGCAGGTAAGTGTTTCAAGTGAAAGTATTAGATTGTTTGATGTAGAGAAAGATAACACAATATCTGAATTAGGATAAAATAATTATAAAAAGCTCAGAACAACTCCTTTGATTATTCACGTTGAATAGGTATAACAACAACATTCTGATAAAAGAACACAATATCTGAAGTAGGATAAAATAATTATAAAAAGCTCATAACAACTCCTTTGATTATTCACTTTGAATAACAACAACATTCTCTTCCCTGTCTGGTGGACAAAGGTAAAATAATAACATTTAATTACAGTAAAATACATATTATTAAGTATAGAAAAAGCAATTGGTTCCAAGATTTCTATGCTTACTACCTGGGTGACACACCAAATCCCTATGATACAACATACCTTTGTAACAAACCTGCACATGTACCCTGAACCTAAAAATTTTAAATAAATAAATAAATAAATTTTTATTTTTATTTATTTATTTTTTTTTGAGACAGAGTTTCACTCTTGTTGCCCAGGCTGGAGTGAAATGCCAAGATCTCGGCTCACTGCAACCTCCGCCTCCCAGGTTCAAGTGATTCTTCTGCCTCAGCCTCCCAAGTAGCTGGGATTACAGGTGCCCACCACCATGCCCGGCTAATTTTTGTGTTTTTAGTAGAGACAGGGTTTCACCATGTTGGCCAGGCTGGTCTGGAACTCCTGACCTCAGGTGATCCATCTGCCTAGGCTTTCTAAAGTGCTGGGATTTCAGGCGTAGGCCACAACCCCCGGCCAGATTTCCCATTTTTTGAGACAGGGTCTCACTCTGTTACCCAGGCTGGAATATAGTGGTACAATCATAGCTCACTGCAGCTCCTTGACCTCCTTGTCCCAAGCAATCCTTCCACCTCAGTCTCCCAAGTGTCAGAAGTACAGGCATGCACCACCATGCCCGGCTAATTTTTGTTATTTATTTTTTTGTAGAGATAGGGTCTCCCTATGTTGCCCAGGCTAGTCTTGAACTCCTGGACTCAAGCGGCTGTACTGGGATTAGAGGTCTGAGCCACAAAATCCAGATTAAAAGATTTATTATGAAAATTTACTATACTTATTTTAGTTGCTGGGATATAGAAAAAAGATCCATTAAATAAAACACCTTTACAAAGGATATGCTATAAAAGTATATTTTTGTTTATTAAAGGTGAAAATAACCAACAACATTCCAATTAAATGTATAATTCTCTTGCAAAGTCTACATTCTCTTGCAATGTGTTCAGTGTTCGTAACATAGCAGGTGTTTGTGCCAGGCACTATGTAGATAATGAATGAATGAAAGAACACTGGAACTTCCTGAGATAAATTTTTTTTTTATAATACTATTATTGGTTCCTTAAAAATTCAATTGACATTGTTGTAGCCATTACTGGGGAAAAAAATAAATAAATAAATAATTCAATTAACAGTATGTATTTGTTGAAATAGTCAACCTTTTTAAACTTCACATTATCAGATCCATTCTCACTCTGTCACTTTAACCAATGATATGAGCAGTACAATCCTTAGGTGAAAAACGAAAATCACAAATATAAATTTACTCAATGAATAAATACTATTCACTCTCTCACATTTTGAGATACAGAAATCAGTAAGAAACAATACAAATGAGTTGCCTATTTTAAAGTACCTCAAGCTGTTTTTCTTTTTCCCTGAAGTTTTTGAGTTCACAGTGATATCTGTGCATCTCTGGGGGACCAATGGACTTTTCAGTGGCTTCAAGTAGTTCAATTTTGCTGAGTTTAGCAAATTCTCCAACTTTGTCCTAGAGCACAAAAATTAAATATCAGCAACTATCATTTATCTACAAATATCTTAAAAATGTATTTCACTCAATGCTTACACTTGTTAAGGTAAAACTCATTTAACAAAACCTTTGATATATAAACCTTTTGAACCTTATTCTTTAGGATAATGAAGATAAACTTACACTATAAATCGTTATCTTTTTGATCATCTTTAAAAATTTTCTATGCCAGTATTTCAAGGTTGAAATGTTTATGTACGTGTAATAAAAATTTGGGAATAAAAGAACACATAGTCCCAATATGAAAATGATCACAGCCTATTACATATCAGTTGAAATGTTAGAGGGTTTAAAAAGAAAAAAAAGGCAATTTCAAACATCTGCTTCTGGAGATAATCTGACATCAGCTGATGGGTGTTAAATAAAAGCTTTAAAATGTTTAAGTTTTATTTAATTTGCACATTATAAAATCATTACCATGTTTCTGAACAAAAAGAAATTAACTAATAGTCACTAGACAGCATTGAAAGTCAAATTTAAGAGGTAAGATGACTTCAACATACATTATCAGCATTTTTATTTTTAATAAACAAAGTATACCAAGATTTTAGAAGGTATACTTATAAGAGTTTTAGTGTATCCAATATTTTACACAAACAAATACATTGACTAAAAAGCTGTTTATTAACAACATTTCAAGGGTCTACAAATAAAAGCACATAGCTAAGCTACTCTCTGAACTTAAAAATAACACAAGTTTATTTCAAAATACTCTAATTTAGACTTTTTTACTAATTGAAATTTTCCAAATTACTACAAATTATTAATGTTATACTTTAAGTGATGAAATGCTACCTTTACAAAGAAATGTAAGAGTGCTATGTTCAATTTAGTCATTAAGATAGCCCTTCTACGGCATAAAAAGGAAACACTATATACAAAATTTTCCCATCTTTGCATTTATCTCTCTCATACCTGAGGTAGAAACTGGCAAAGATTCCCCACTTGAATATTTAAGGCTGCAACTTGCTCTTCCACTACTTTCTGCGTGGTAGATTTTTTGTTGATGAACCAAAAGGACTGATTTTTTGCCACATCAATCTCACGGGTGATTACAAGATTTCCAGAAGCTCTGAACCTAATTAAAAAATAATTTAAGAATCTTTATATTCAAAATACATACATTTGAGATAAAATTTCCAAAACTGTCTTGCACCAAAGGTGCCAGATAGATTATTATTATAATTTTTATTCCTTTTGATATTTTGGCCCCTCCCAAGAAAACCTTGGCATTTTGTAAGTAATACCATAAGTGACCACATCAGTTACTTACTCAACATTCAAAATTATTTAAACTATTAAAACAAATGTCAATACTAATTCACAAACACTACTTGAGGAGTCGCATATCTGGAGTTGTTTATCCTTTAATTATGATGCTATTCTTCAATTACATGTGTTGACTGCAATCCAAAATGTGTTGGTATATTAAAGGGTAGAGCAGTTAAACGTTGAAACTCCCCCTGCTCAGAAAATGTATGAATGAAAACTGACTCTTAGGCATGTCCAGAAATCAAAACTACCCATACAGGTAGCCCATGGATTCCTCACCATGTCCTCCACTCTGAATTCAGAGGATTATATCACATGGATATAAAGGAACAATAAGCAATACAGAATCTGAAAGAAGGGTATTTACTTATTTCTCGATTTTAGAAGTACCACTGCTCCACACCTCCCATCTATTCATCCATCTTCTTCCCTGGGATTCAGCAGCATGTGGTAAAAAGATAAATTATTGGTATCCAATCGCTAAATGACAATAATAACTTATAAATGTTGCATACATAGATTACATTGTAATCAGGCCACTTGAAACAATAAGATATTAGAACTTTAAAGGAAGTATTTTAAACTTTCATTTCCAGGAGAATGACTAATAAAGTACCCCTATTGATCCTCCTGCTGTAAACAACTAAAAACAATAAAATATTAAAATATCTTAATAAATGAATTCATCTGTTAGCATCAAAGTAAGGAATTCTGGCTAACATCCTAGTACAGGTGGAAACCCAGAGTAGAAAAATAAAACTGGCTTTCATCTTGAGGGGATTTGCCCAATCAGGTGATCTTGAGAATTCATTTTCATGATCTGCTGGTAGAGGACAAAAACAGACAAAGCCCATAGCCATGAAAGAGGGAGACTCCAACTGAAAGCCATACCTAAGGGACATACCCTCTGTGTAAGGGTAAATTAGGAATACTTCATTGCTACCAACATAAGCTGAGAATTCTATACACCGTGATTCTGAACTGAAAGGATTCAATGGTCTCTGGCAGAAGTTAGTAATTTCCTCTGCCAGAATGTATGTCATCTTCAAAGAATTAACACAGATAAAGTTGAAAGGAGAAGAGTAGCTCACTAGAAACATGCACACAAGAAAACAAAGCATCAAGAACACTAGCAGAAATAACAATGTAAAATATGAAAGATATCTGGATGACTAAGAAAGCTTAAAATGTCCAGTAAGAATTCTAGGACAGGAGACAGAGAATGGGTAAACAGCAGTATTTAAAGAGATCTTTGCAAATAAGAACTTTGCAAAACTGATGAAAGACAACAAATCACAGGTTTAGGAGTCTCATTAAATACCAACAAAAATAAATAAAAAATAAATCCATGCCTAAATATATATGAAAAAAAAAAAAAAAAAAAAAAAAAAAAAAAAAAAAAAAAAAAAAAAAAAAAAAAAAAAAAAAAAAAAAAAAGAAAAAAGAAAACAAAATGAGTTTATAAGCATCTTGAGAAAAAGAGAATGATTACTATCAAATAAACTTAGATCAGATTCACATCAGACAACAACAATGGGGCCAGATGTGGTGGCTCTTGCTTGTAATCTCAGTATTCTGGAAGGCCAAGGTAGAAGGATCACCTGAGCCCAGGAGTTCAAGACCTGTCTGAGTAACATGGTGAGACTCCATTCTCTCTATAAAAAAAATAATAATAATAATAAAGCTGGGCATGGTAGTGAGTTGCCTGTAGGCTGAGTAAGACCCTGTTGCCAAAACAAAACAAAACAGGAAGACAACAACGGCATTAAACTATTATATTTTGAATATTCGACAAGAGACCTGTCAATATAGAATTTTATATCCATGAAACACATCTTTCAAGATTTAGAGCAAAATAACATCATTTTCAAATTAAAAACTAAGTGTTCCAACAGAAAACCCACATAAAAGAAAACTTTAAAGAATGTCCTTTTGGCAGAAAGTGATCCCACAGAGAAAATCAGAAATGGAAGAAGGAATGAAAAGCAAAACAAACAGAAATAGCTGAGGTAATTTTAAACAAACACTGACAACATAATTAATATAACTATATTATATTATTCATAATACTGTCTTGAGGAGTTTTAAAAAGATAGAAATTTAAAAGCATGTAAGTTCAGGGAAGTTATTAAGAACAAAGTTATAGCACTTTGTTAGTGCTATAGTCCAAATATTCAGTCTGGACTTCAATAAGGATTCCTGCCAAAATTCCAGTAACCACTAAAACAAAAGAATGCAAGACGACAAGGAAAAATGAAAGAAATATCTGACAAAAACAAGCAAGAAAAGAAATGCTGAAGAGTGTGATAAACAAAAAGCAGAGAATAAGAGAGTAAAAATAAGTTTGAACATAAAATTATATTTGTAAATTGATTATATGCTTTACTTAAATGACTGCAGAAAAAAATAACACAGCTATACTAGTTTAAATGAGATAACAAAAGATATTAAAAACATGAAACGAATGAAAAAAGACAACTAGAAAAATCCTAGGGGGAAAAAAAAAGATGCTAACTACATGAATGGCAAACTAGATGGACTTTAAGGCAAAAGAAAGATCAAGGTCAGTAACTAACAATACAAAGTTGAAATCACCAGAAAGATAAACAATTTGAATCTTAGATGCAACTAATAATGCCCTAGAAATACATAAAGCAAAAATTGACAGGACAAGGATAATTAACAAATCTGCATAGAGAAATACTGCAACCTTTCTCGGTAATTAAGGAATCAATCTGACAATTGAAATCAATAAAAATATAGAAGATTGACAATGTAACTAATAAACTAAATACAGAACACAGCAGATATCTACAAGAGAAAACTTATTCTTTCAGCAAAAGAACAATTACAAAAGTTCACTACAAAAAAGAAAGAAATTTCAAAGGATTAGTAACATAAAACCAGCACTCTATATATTTAACTGCAATACAACCAAAGTGGAAACTAATACTAAAAAATAAGAGAATCACTACATTAGAATTAGAAACAACTTCTAATTACAAGCTCATAAAGAAAATACTCAGAACTGAAAAACAGTAAATACTGGTTTTATATATATATATATAAAACTAACATTGGAGAGACAGAGCTAAGGCAATACTAAGGGGGACATTTTTAACCTTAACTGTTCACATTAGGGTAAACAAAAGACTGAAAATTAGTGCAATAAATATCCATTTCAAAAAATGATTATCAGTCAAGGTAAGAATAGAAATTAATGAAACAGAAAATCATGATATAAAACAAATGCAAAAGTTAGTTCATTGAAAAAAAACTACTAAAATTGACAAATCAATTTTTAGAAGATAAATACTGTCATATATAATACACTTATATTAAAAACTCATATAAGAGGATGGTGTTCATGTCAATAAAATTTAAAACTAAGAAAAATGGGAGAATTCTTTATAAAATATAAATAATCAGTGATCCAAGAAGAAATAGAAAAATATAAGCAACCCGTTTACTACAAATAAATGAAATCAGTAGTTAGA
>NW_016107470.1:2525394-2529987 GCF_001604975.1 Cebus imitator | reverse complement strand
AAAAAATTTTTTTTTTTTTTTTTTTTTTTTTTGCAAGACACCATACAATACCCATCAGATTATTTTTGGCAGTAAGTTTAACCAAACATTCAAACCACAAATATCTTTCACAAACAAAATACAGATGTAAAAATCCTAAATAAAATATTAGAAAACCAATCTAGCAATGCAGCAAAAAAACTATGACCAAACTGGGTTATTCTAAGAATGTAAAATTGAGCAAACATTACAGAATTAATTAATTCTTCAACTTAAATGATATGGCCAACTCAATAAATACTGATGATGAACTCTTTGTTCTCAATTTACTTGACTTATCACCAGTATCAGACACAGATGATGGACAACTGACTCCTGAAGTTGTTCCAAATACTGGTTTCCAGGTACTGTACTGTATTCTTCCAGCTCACTAGCTAATTCTCTCAGTTTCCTTTCCTAGTTTTCCCTATGCTCAATCTCTAAAAGGTGCATTGTAGCAGATAAGTTCTTAGAACTCTTCTTTATGTATCTCTGACTCATTGGTGATTTAACGTATCATAATAGTAATGACTTCCCAAATGTGTTATCTTCAGCCCAGACTTCTCCCAGAATCACAGGTTTATCTATTATCTAACTGCCTGTTAAATCTGAAATTCAGGCACGTGTGTGTTTGTGTGTGTGTGTCAAAATCCTGAGTTCAAGCAATCCTCCCGCCTCCGCCTCCCTAAGTGCTGGGATTATAGGCATGAGCCACTATGGCCAGCTCTGACGAAATATCTACTAGGCATCTCAAATTTCATCATGTTTGATTCTGAAAAGTACCTTTTTAAAAAAAAACATATTAACACCTCTGAAATTGGGATGCACATTTCAAACTATCTGTGCTAGTTTAATTTTAATTGGATGCTACATCATACAAGTGGTGGCATCTTAGTTCAATGATGTATGATCTACTCTAAAATGATCTACTGATCAATCTCACTCCCAAAACCTTCTGCAGTAGGTCTGTCTGCCTCACTTAATGGATACTCTACCCTTAATCAAGCCAGACACCTTAAGAGTACTCCCTGATGTCTTGTTCCTTCTCCCACACCCTACATATGATTCATAAGCAAATCATAAGCTACTATTATCTCTCGTAGGGTTGTTCTATTAGTCACTTAACTGACATTCTTGCTTTTGTCTTTGCTCTCTTAAAGTCTGCTTTCCATACAGCAACCCAATCTAGTTAAACTTTTAATTTACATCACATCATTCGTCTGCTAAAAACCTGGTGGCTTCACAGCTTACACAAAATAAATGCCAAGCCTTACACTGAAAATCGCCTTGACTCCCTGATATTTTCACTGCTTTCCTTTTACTATTCTCCTTCAATTCGATCCAGTCACTGTGAGTACCACTTCAGAGCCTTAGCATTTGCAGATCCCTATACGTGAAATAATATCCCCCCAATTATCTCCATGCTCATTACCTTCCCTCCATCTGGTCTTTGCTTAAATGCTATCTTCTCAGTGATATCTTTTCTGATCAGCCTATTTAGAACTGTAAAACACTACTCTGTCACTCTTATCTTCCTTTCCTGTTTTATTTTTCTAGGTAGCACTTATCACAACCTAACATAATATATAGTTTATTTATCTAAGTGTCCCCCCCTTATTCCATCAACTATAAATTCCATGAGGAAAGAGTACTATATCCCCAACATATAGGTACTCAACAAATATCTGGAAAATGACTACGTAAATATACGCCAGAGATTATTCTACCCACCGTTCTACTCAAGGAATACATGGCCATTTAGTACTCTCAAGGCAATGTGAACCTTCATGGAAAAAGTGCTCAACATTGATACACTTAAATTTTATTTATGTGTAGAGTGTTAGGTAAAGCTCTAAATTTATCTTTAAAAGAATTAACAATGACCTCCACTCAATTGAAATAATTTATACTATCATACTGTGATATACAGGTTGAGTATCCCTAGTCCAAAAATCTGAAATGCTCCAAAATCCAAAACTTCTTTCATGCCAACATGACACTCAATAGTAATGCTCATTGAGGTGTTTTGTACTCAGATTTTCAGATTGGGGATGCTGAAGTGATAAGTATAATGCAAATATTCTAAACTCAAATCCAAAACACTTCTGGTCCCAAGCACTGCATTTAAGGAATATTCAACCTGTAATAAGAAATATGTGGGCCGGGCATGGTGGCTCACGCCTGTAATCCCAGCACTTTGAAAGACTAAGGCGGGTGCATCACTTGAGGTCAGAAGTTTGAGACTAGCCTGGCCAACATGGCAAAACCCCATCTTTACTAAAAATATAAAAATTAGCAGGGCGCAGTGGTGGGCACCTGTAATCCCAGCTACTTGGGAGGCTGAGGCGGAAGAATTGCTTGAGCCTGGGAGATGGAGATTACAGTGAGCCAACATAGCGCCACTGCACTCCAGCCTGGGCAACAGCGACACTTGGTCTTAAAAAAAAAAAAAAAAGAAAGAAAGAAATACATATTTAGTCTATATCCTCAATTTCTGACACAGAACTCTCAATCCCTTGGAATTCCCTAGGTGACAAGTGTGTCTTTTTCTAATGAGGCAACTCTTGGTGGGGTCCTGGATGCGGGCTGGTCACCAAAAAGATAAAGCCGTGAAGAAGCTTAGAACCTTTAGCCCCACCAACCTGCCCCTCATGCTCTGGGAAGGAAAGCAGGACTAGAGATTGAGTTTCTCATACCCATGTGATGCAGGCTCCATAACATTCTCTCAACCATGCGTTTGAGAGAGCTCCCAGGTTGAGGAATACCTCCACATGCTGGGAAAGTGGTGCACCCCAAATCCATGGGGACAGAAGCTCCTGCACTCTGGACCCTTCCAGACCTCGCCCTGTATTTTGCTAATCATCTGCCTCTGTACTATCAATTTATAATACATGGGTAAACATAAGTGTTTCCCTGAATTTCATGAACCATCCTAGCAAATAACTGAACCAAGAAAGAGGTCCTGGGAACCTCAATTTACAGCTGGTTGGTCAGAAGTGCAGGGCACAACCTAAGACTTGAGATAGCATATAAAGTGGAGGGCAGTCCTGTGTGACTAAGCCTCTAAACTATGGGTCCTATACTGATTTTGGTTAGTGTCAGAACTGAACTGAATTGCATGGTGTGGGAAAAAAAACTCACACATCTGGTGCAGAAGTGTTCTGTGCTGTGTTGAATTTGAGAGTAGCAAAACAAGTTTGGTTTTTCCTACCTCTTACAGTATCCCACACTTAAACTGACGCTTTTACAGTAAGTTCTCATGTACCTTTAGATCTGCTCCTGGTTTCTCCATTCTGCTCCTCTCACCTTATACCAGTATCACACTATTTTATTTTACATCAACAACTTACAGTATGCTTCAACATGTGGTAGACAAAAATGTTATTCACAACTGTGCTTTTTCGAAATCTCCTTGAGTTTTCTGGCTCATTTATTCTTCAAGATGAAGTTTAGAATCAACTTATAAACTTACCTGTTGAGACTCTCATTGGAATGGTATCAAATGTATTAATTTAGAAAGGACTGACTTTTCTGTTTTTGTTTTTTTGCAGACAGTCTCACTCTGTCACTCAGGTGATTCCCCCACCTCAGCCTCCTGAGTTGAAGGGGCTACAGATGCGCACCACCATGCCTGGCTAATTTTTGTATTTTTTGGTAGAGACGGAGTTTTGCCATGTTGCTCAGGCTGGTCTCCAACTGCTGAACTCAAGCAATCACTTGCCTTGGCCTCCCATAGTGCTGGGATTACAGGCATGAGCCACTGCACCTGGTCTGACATGTTAATAATGACATTAACTTTATGATTTTTAGAAATATATCATGCTTCACCATTTCTTCAGGTATTGATTTTATATTCTTCAGCAAAATTCTATCATATTTTAATATGTTGGGCATTTTAAAATTTATTTTCTTTTTACTTCCATGTGTATCTTTCTCATCTCTACAAAAATAAAAACCTTTCTAGTAATTTTTTATATAAGATCATTTCCTCATCTCATATCAGATAATCTTTAAAAGCTTTTCAGCTCAAAAATGCCACAACTTTCCACTAATATTCCAAAAGCAACAGTCTCTAAGAATCGCCTAAACAATGTGTGTATTTATGTGTAAAGATTAAAATTATATACACCAAGGCTGGTCAACTGGTTTCATCATAACATCAACTCTAATCCACCAGAAATAGCTGCCAGGAATGGTCAATTGAGAATATCCATGCTCAAGGGAAAATAATATAATAATGAATTATTGGTGTCATACGGAAGAAAATAAAAAATGGTGACAGAAGTCATACATGAGATTCACCAAACTATTAACAGTAGTTATTTATAGAATTACGAATGACGGCAAGAAGGCTTTTATTTTCAACATTATACACTTCTACATTGTTTGCATTTTTAAAAAACAAGTATTACTTTGAAGATCAGCACAAAAAAACCCCAGGTACTTTAAATTTGTGAAAAATGTTGTAACTTTACCATGACTATTTAACAGTACTATAGTTCTATTTCATTACCTACTATAAACTTATCATTTCCTTGATGATTTTTTAAAAATAAAATTCTCACGAGTTTTTTT
>NW_016107470.1:2514517-2525384 GCF_001604975.1 Cebus imitator | reverse complement strand
TTTTAGGCAGAGTCTTGCTCTGTTCCCTAGGCTGGAGTGCAGTGGTGCCATCTTGGCTCACTGCAACCTTCGCCTCCCTGATTCCAGCAATTCTCCTGCCTAGACTCTCCAGCAGCTGGGATTACAGGATTGCGCCACCAAGCCCAGCTAATTTTTGTATTTTTAGTAGAGACAGGTTTCCCCATGTTGGCCAGGTTGGTCTCCGACTCCTGACCTCAGGCAATCTGCCCGTCTTGACGTCCCCAAAGTGCTCAGACTACAGGCGTCAGCTACCATACCTGGCCTACAATTTAAGTTTTTGAAAATACATTTTAAAAACCCCTTACTTATCTGGATTAAGTATTCTTTAAATATTTTTTCCAATATTTATGCCATAATACTATATTAATAATCTTTTCTAATCATCAGGAAAGCATGAATATAAACTAAGAATTTATACAGGAAAAAGGAGTTTCAGCACTTTTACCACTTACAATTCAATTTCAACCATGCCTCTGGAACATCCTCTCTTCACAAAAAATCCAACCTAAGACATAAAAAAGAAGAAGTGAGCTGTGTAATGACATTCCCAGGTTAACAATCAGAGATTTAGCAGTTATTATTATTTGTCAAATCAAGATTTTTTCAGTTACCACTTGCATGTTCTCTATTGTCACTTTCTAAGGTATCCCTCCCAGGTTATTCCATCGTTCCCTCCCACGAATAACAACAATAATAATATCAGCTACAATTTATTGAACTCATATGCACAAACCTAGTAAGTGCCAGAAAAAGGATGTGAACCCAGGAAATCTGGTTTCAGAGCCTGTGTACTTGGCCACTATGTTAAACACTCAGAGAAGAGAAAATGCCTGTGAGAAAACAGGTCCTATAGTATAACCACTAAGCACTCAAACCTTCTTACTACCACTGAAGACTTCCTACAGTCATGCAGGTTAAATATTAACAACCATGCTAATATTACCTATCCTGCTAATGATATAATTGCCACCAAGCCTTGTTTTAAAAGGAGCAATATAAAGGAAATTTACATGATAAAATAGACTTATCTGTGCTAGTTTCTATATGCTTATGAGTCTAAGCACAAAAACAAAGGCTGAGTCTTTAAAAAAAATCAAACTGGATCTTAAATTAGGCTATAAATAAGTAATAAATACTAAAAAAGGTAGAAAATATACCTCACAAATAATAATCTTTTTAATAGTGATAATGACAGTGATGACAACAGCTAACACTCCACAGCCTCCCTTAAAAAGATTATCACTCAAGGATGAGGAGATGTGTTTTCATGACAAAAATAAACATGAGAAAGTTAGCAAAAGTTGTTATAGCCAATTCACTCCTACTGTACGGCTCCTGGAGTACAATCCAACAGACCATTACAAAGAGATAGGGATTAAATGATCTGACAATTTAAAAACTATACACCAATATTCATAAAAATCTGAGTTGGTCCTGGGATTCTATCTGTTCCAACTGTCTTATTTTTGAAATGAAGAAAAACTGAAGTCTAGATAATTGTTCAAGGTCACAAAGCTAGTTATTAACAGAGAAAAGTATCTATTCTATCTGATAAATGTTTCCCACATAGCACTAAACACACACACACACACACACACACACTTTAAATAATTTATAATTTTAAGGGGTATTTGCTCTCATTTTGTAACCGTCCATTAAATTTTAATTTTGTATTATTTCTGTCTTAATAGCATTGTCTCCAGGATATGACTATGTTGTATCCATTTTTTGATACCTGCTTTATGACTCAGTATACAATTAGCTTTTAGAAATGTTCACTTGTGCTTGAAAAGAATGCCTACTCTGCAGTTGTTGAATGCATTTTTTAAAATATGTCCATTAGTTCAACCTTACCTTCACTATTAAAATCTTCTGTAGTCTGATTTTTTATCTGACCGATTATTGATAGCTCTCCTAGTATGATTATGGATACATTAACTGCTTGTTAGCATTCTGCAGATTTTGCCTACATATTTTGGAGCTAGATTATAATGTGAATTCAAGTTGAGAACTGAATTATTGTCTAGTGAACTGAAACTTTCATCAGTGTTTAATGACCACTACTATCTCTAAAAATACTCTTTGCTCTAACATCTGTTTTAGTAGCCTAGTATTAATCCAGCTACACCTACTTTCTTTTGTATATTTGCCTGGCATGTATTTTTTTCACCCTTTTACTCTCATCTTTTCTGTAGCACTTTAGATATGTTTACAGACTTTTTCATTTAATGAGAATTTAGATCATTTATAATTATTGTGATTATATCTGTACATATTTCTGCCATCTTATTTTGTAATTTTTATTTATTTATTTTTGAGACAGTCTCGCTCTTGTCACCCAGGATGGAATGCAATAGTGCGATCTTGGCTCACTGCAACCTCTGTCTCCCAGGTTCAAAAAATTCTCCTGCCTCAGCCTCCCAAGTAGCTGGGATTACAAGAGCCCGCCATCATGCCTGGCTAATTTTTGCATTTTTAGCAGAGTCGGGGTTTCACCACCATGTTGGCCAGGCTGGTCTGGAACTCCTGACCTTGGCCTCCCAAAGTGCTGGGATTACAGGCTAAGCCACCACACCCAGCCAATATTTTGTCATTTTTAATGATCTCATGTTTTGCATTTCTCATCTCCTCCTCCTCCTCCTTTCTCAAGACTCCCTCTGGATTGTTCAGGCAGTGCTTTTCCGTCCCCTGCTCTCATGAATACAGTAAGTGCCCTATACAGGTATACCATTTTTATTTTTCATACTGTATCTTTACTGTACCTTTTCTATATTTAGATGTTTACAAACGTACAATGTAGGCCACTGTGTTACAATTGTCAACAGTATTCACTACAGTAACACGTTCTAAAGGGATGTAGTCTAGGAGTAATAGGCTATACCACCTAAGTTTGTGTAAGTACTCTCTGTGAGTGCATACAATGACAAAATTGTCTTATGATGCATTTTCTCAGAATATGTCCCCATCATTAAGCAATATATGACTGGATTTTGTTTCTGCCTTTTCTTTTTGTTGTTGTTGTTGTTTTGTTTTGTTTTTTGTTTTGTTTCTGCCTTTTCTAATTTTACTTCACTGTTCCACAAGTCAATCAATGCATTAAAAAAAAAAAAAAAAAAGACATATTACATTATTTCTAGCATTTCAGGTGTAAGGGACTTGGAGAATCTTCTATTATCATAGTCCAAAATACTTCTAGAAATGAAAATCTCCTTCCAGCTTCTCTACCTGCAAATTTATTCTTCATATTCATGCACTGTAAGCTTGCTATACCCAAGGAACTGGGGTGTACAAAGTGATGTTACTAAAAGCAATTAGGAGTTTTGAATTTTCTTAAAAAGTACTTATGTTAACTCACCTTATCCGCTCGTCCCATGAAAGCAGGTTTCCCAGCTAAACCAAGGCAAATGGCACACACGATGCTCGACTTCCCTGTTCCATTGGCTCCAATGATCATATTCAAGTGGGGTCCAGGAGATACTTCACAAATATCATATGTTCTGAATTATAAAGAGATGAAATTATTAAGGAGAGATACAAAACTACTTTTCCTTGCTTTACATTATCTATGAGTTTCCTCAAATTCCTTTAAAAACTAGTTAACTTACACATTTAATGATTTTTATAGGTTTTTAATAAACAACTTTAGACAGAAAATCTACCAATAGAAAAACTGAAAAGGCAGTAATGCATAACAAAAGTAACACTATAATTTCATATACTTTTTTCAAAAGTCTGCTGAAAAAAATGAAGTTTGATACTTTGTTCTTTTTTAATAATTACAAAACACTGGATGCTATATCAAAGACACCATACAAATAAAATAACTTTAAAACAAATTTTATAGGAGAGGCCATGGCTTACCTTAAATCTGTGAATTTTACATTCATATTTCTTTTAAATTAAAATGCTTAATGGTTATTCATATTTTCATATTTGAAACAATTCAAGCAAATTTTAAATTACAAAACTGAAGATATATCAACCCAAAGATTTCATTTTATTAATTTTTAAAACTTATTTTTCAAGCAGGCACTGTGGTATGTGGGAGGCTGAGGCCATAGGACCACTTGAGCCTAGGAGGTCAAGGCCAGCCTAGGCATTAAAGAAAGACACCACCCAACAGAACAAACAAAAGTTGAAGGCTATCTAGCACTCTAAACACAGTTAGCATTTATTCTTTATTAGTTGCTAGGGACAGTTATGACAAAATATGAAGCAAATGCTCACTCAGACATTCTTCTAACTTGCCTTTGAATACTCTGAATTTGAACCCTAAATTAATGTCCTTTGTCTATAGCATTTCAGTTAGCTCTCAGGCAGCTGCCAACTAATTCCTCATCAATAAATACTTAGTCTGCTATTCACCTGCTCAGTATATAAACAAACAACCACATGTTAATATTTTAAGAAATTAATGATTTTGAAATGTCAGGTGGTAATAAAAATAAATACAGGTGGCAAAGAAATATTTTCTGGCAGGTTTGCTAATCCCATACCTCTTCACAGCATCTACTACTTTATCTTCTTAGATGTTTTGTTCTGCTAGCAGCTGGGTCTCAAAAGAACCCTTTATAATGGTTACAGTAAAACTAGCCTGGGAACTTCAGACATGTAGGAAATTACCTGACATGGAACTTCTTATTCTCAACACATGAAGCCCCACTCTTTTAACATTTGGATTTCCTGTTGTGAAATCTCTCTGTGAATGTTATATTAAAACAATGATGCAACTGGTATTTAAGAAAACAGTAACAGGAAAAAGCATGATAGTTTCTGGCCTATAAAATACGCCTCAATATTATAAATAGGGAGAGTTGTCAAAAACAAAGCCTCTGCATTTAAAAAAAAATTTTTCTTGCCTTTACCCAAATCAAGACTGCACTGTTTAAAATCACTCTTCTGACTCTATGATGTATTTATTGGGAATTCCCTTATTGTGTGTTTCCTTTCCTCTGAGCTCCCTCTCAAAGAGCTAACTGGTAAAGACCCACCCTTTTATCATTCTATATACTTTACAAGGTATCTCATGTATACTCTATGGCCTCCATGATTCCTTCTTTCTCCGAGTCTTTGCATACTATCTACATGCTGAAAGTCAGTCCAGATGACCTCAATAAGCAATAATCACCTCAATAACGCTATCTGGATGTCTCACAACAGTCACTTTAAATTTAACACATTTAAAACTAAATCCACCATCTTTCCCATCCAAAACCACTCTTGTGGTCTCGTAGTGAACGGTATTGTCATTCATTCCATTGCCCAAATCAGAAACCTAGGCATTAGTTTTGCATCATTTTTAGTTCTTTCATCTCTTTTGACTCTACCCAAACCACCACTCCATCATCCAATCAGTCACTAAGTAATGTTGGTAGAATTGCAAATCTGATGTAACTTGTCAAAAAAGAAAAATTAAGGAAAAAGGAGAACCCATCACAGTTAAGTTTCATCTTTTTCTACTTTTTATCTCCTTTCCCTATTCTGTCCTCAGACCTCTAAATTCTACCTCTAATGTACTTCTTTCAATTTTTTGACTACAAATCCTTCTTTCTCTTAAGCCTTTGCATGTGTTATTCCTTCAGCCCTCAAGTCTCTTCATCCATGCCCAACTCCATTTGACTTGGTTCAGTCACTACTCTCTTCCAGGCCATTTAAATTCTCTGACTACCCCTCCCTATTTCCTTGCTAATTCTCTAAACCTACCTTTCTCTACCTCATGCCTAAAACTCCAAGTCCACTCATGAAAATAAACAATATCTCACCTGCCTCTACACTTCCAGCTACCTTTTCTTTCTTCTCTTTGCATCCAAGTTTTACTTTCTCACCCTCATTCATTCTTCTATGACCTGCAGTTTTCTGCTTCCACTGTGCTTCATTAAAGGGTCAAAGATTTGCCAATTGCTAAATGCAGTGGGCTCTTTTCAGTCCCATTATCTGACTTCAATGTAGCAGGTGATATTTTTGAAACATTTTTTTCCTTGGCTTCTTTGATAACTGTCTCCCAATGTTTCCATCTCACTTCCCTGAATAGTTCCTTCTGACTTTGAGGTCTTCTTCAGCTCCCCCTTAAAAGTAGGCATTCTCCCAAGACTCTATACATGGTCTTCTAGTCCTTCAATTTACAATTCCTAATGGTCAATCATAACCAGTTCTGCAACTTCATCAATCGCCGGTATGCATGACTTCCAAATCTCTCATCTGTTCACATTTTCCTCTAATCTCCAGTCTCTCACATTCTACCTATAGAACATCCCTCTTAGATGCGCCAAAGGAAACTACCTATAGAACATCTCTCTTTGTGCCCAAAAGCCACAGTATCTAACAGGCATTTATTATTATTCTCCTCAAACTACTCCCTCTTCTGAATAGCAGCTGACCAATTAGCTAGGGCAGAGACTTGGGAAAAACACTGCATTCCTTCCTTTCCCTGCCTCAAAATTTTTCTGTAGCTGGATACTGTCAAATCTCATTCCTTCACACTCTGATCATCTTCTTGCCTCCAATCTTGCACACTTTCTAAACATCCTTCACAGTGCTTCCAGATTAACATAAAACACATGTCATTCCCTGTTGAAAACACACCGTGGCTGCCTACAGGATGATGCTGGAACTTCTTAGCATAGTAAAGGTACAGGCTCCTCAATGGTTGCCTACCCTCTGTCCACATATTCACTCATATCCTATATTCTTGCCATACTAAAATACCTGACACTTTCTAAATATACCAAACTACTTCAGACAGTTCCTTCTGTCTTCAATACTCTTCACTTCTTTTAAGACTTTCCTATCTTCTTAGGCGGGTGCAGTGGCTCATGCCTGTAATCCCAGCACTTTTGGAAGCCGAGGTGAGATGCTTGAGCCCAGAAGTTCGAGAAAAGCCTGAGCAACATAGTGAAACCTTATCTCTACAAAAATTTTTTAAAAACATTAGCCAGATGTGGTACGCGCCTGTTCTCCCCAGCTACTTGAAAGGCTGAGGTAGGAGAATCACTTGAGAATGGGAGGTCCCAGGCTGCACTGAGCCCTGATCATGCCATTGCACTCCAGCATGGGCAACAGAGCAAGACCAGACACTTCCATATCTTCTTTACAAAGCCCTTTCTCATATTTGCGGACAAAATTAACCACTTCATCCTTTCTGAAGGATCCTGATACATACGTTGTTACAAAACTGGACAAAATAACCTATTGAGCTTCTTTCGGCAACGGAAATTATCAAGATGGAGTTGTTATGAAGAAAGAATGAGCGCGCTGTGTAAATAAAGCACCTAATTCTGAACCTGGCACACAACAGGCGCTTGAAAAAAAAGTAGTATTGTTATTTCAATTCTGTTATCTTTATTCCAGTATGTGCAAGTTTAAACTTGCACATACTGGAATAAACAAGTCCAAGACTTTCAGCCGGACGTGTTGGCTCACGCTTTTGGGAGGCCGAGGCGGGCACATCACCTGAGGTCAAGAGTTCCAGACCTGCCTGGCCAACATGGTGAAAGCCCGTGTCTACTAAAAACAAAAAAATTAGCCGGGCATTGTGGCGCGCGCTTGTAGTCCCAGCTACTCGGGAGGCTGAGGCAGGAGAATCACTTGAAATCGGAAGGCGAAGTTGCAGTGAGCAGAGACAGCGCCACTGCAATCCAGCCTGGGGGATAGAGAGACACTCCGTCTCAAAAACAAAAAACAAGATGACCTTGAACAAATGAACTGTAAGGTGCTAGACAAATACATGATATATTTTAAATATACTAAATTGTGAAGTTATAATTAGTTTTCTGAAGCGGATAGGGAGGAACCAGGGAAGAAAGCTGGATTTAGAGGGGTCAAGGGTTTGTAGCGAGGTCCAACAATTGCCACTAAGGTTTAATTTTTTTGTACACTCTAACCTCCCATCCTGAACAACCTTTACCGTCTCATCTACTCCTCTCTGGCAAATGCCTACTCTGAGAATCTGCCACAGCATCACCATTACTCCGAATTAACTGTGCCTCCTCTTAAGTTCCAGGGACCAATACTTTTGTGAATTACAGACCAGTGACCCTATGGGCCGCGAGTACTAGGCAGTGGTTGTACTCCCTAGCACAACCACTACCTTCTACATGACGCCTTTGGAGACGTTAGCGGACTAAATTTAAAAACCACATCACACAGTGCACACATAGCCTACACCATACACGTCAATCTCCACAGCCTACATAGAAAAATCCTTAAGGAAACCCCAGCACGAATTCACAGCCAGACCCACAAGCCAGGTACACACACACACACACACACACACACACACACACACACGCCGCCCTGCGCAGCCGGCGCCCCCGGGCCTGCGGGCCCCCACCCCACCACAGCCCCGGCGGGGCCTCCAGGCCACTCACAGGAAGTTCTCCATCGAGATGCGGACGATAGAGCCTTCCACGAAGGGCCTGGACGACTGCAGCAGCGGCAACTGCGGGGCCGAATTCTTCCTCTTGCTCGGGACCTCTGCCGAAGGGTCTCTTGGGAGAGCTCTCTTGGAAGCCTGGGGGCTTGCGGTGGAGGTCTTTCTGCTCGGAGTCGCCATTCTGGCTTCCTCTGCGGCCCGCAGCGGCTTCCGTTCCCCGGGTCCCGCAGCCCAGGCGCCCAAGCGCCCCAGCGCCCGGCTCCCGCGCGAACTGCCGCGAACTGCTGCCGCGCGCTCGCGCCCGTGATCCCTTGCCGCGCCGCGCCTGCGCAGTTCAGGTCCGGCGGCGTCAGCAGGCCCGCCGGCAATGCTCCTCCGGTGCTGTGCTGCTCAATCCGAGGCCCAGAGTGAGGGCGGAGACGCTGGCGGGACTAGGTGGAGGCCTAGGGGGATGTGGCAACAGGAGTTCTAATCTGTACATTTCGGCATTTTTTTCAGTTTTTTTTTAACTCAGGAAAAGAAGTCAATTGCGTTTAGTATTTTGAAAGCCACTTTTTTGCTTCCCAAGCCTCAGTCATGTGTGATGGGAGGTGGCGGCGGGAGGCTGCTGCGGGAGGCACTTGGGGCGCCCAGTGCCGCCAAGGCGGGGGGCGAAGTCAGGCTCTGCTTGCTCCCACCCCTTCCAGGGGTCCACCGGAGAGCTCCCGGGCATGCCTGTCCTTGGCTCTTCGACTTCCCCGTTGCTTCAAATCAGGTCCCCTTCTCAAAAACCCGAAAAAGAAACCCTCCCAAATGGCTCTGTGCCAGACGCTTCGTTAAGACATCGTGCTAGGCGTTCTCAAACTCGTGAAAAGACTACACTGCACAGATCATCCTCATTGCTCCTCTTACCCCTGCCTCGTAATTCTGTGGTTAAACTTCCGCCCCCGAGGTTTCTAGAAATCCCTGAGCTAGAATGCGCTGCCTTCATTAAGAGGGTGGTTCTGCTTCCCCCTGCTCACGTTCATCTCACCTTCAGCTAGTGAGCCCCCTCATTAAAGAGGAAGCACACGGAGGCCTGCATAGATCTTCCTTCATTCAACTAGCAATGAGTGTCTAATCTACTAGAAACTGGATGCGTGGCAGTTTAGGAACCTGCGAAGGTTGCATCCCTGGGAGCTTAATTTCTAGTGAGGGAAAGAGGAAAAGAACGAGTGAATCAACAATCAACATGTGAACTGTGAAATTAAATAATTCAAACTTAAAGCTGTTAGAACTTTAAATTATTGTGAGCCTTGCGTAGAATGTGGCTATGGGGCCTCTGTCCCATGACATACAGCTGCAACTGCTTCCTTGTTTTTTTCCTGTAAATAATTAGAAAGACCAAACGGAGACAGAGTTAACACCCCTTCTTCATAAACTAATATAGTTATCTTCCTTGGAATGTAGCTAAATATCACTAATCTAATCTTTGTAATTTATGCACTGGTCTTGTGTGGAAAATGTACTCCTGCTCAACCTTCTTTGTCTCTGCCTATGTAAATGAAATCTTAACTTCACCTTGAAACATTGTCCCTATTTGTTTGGCGGCAGTGTTTCCAGGTGGCTGTCCTCAAGTTTTCATTAGAATAAATGCTATATACTTAATGACGTTCTGAATTCCACTATTTAAGGTTGACACAACAAATGACCAGGATAATTTAAGACTGTGATAGATGTTAGGAAGAAAACAAAATGAAACTGATGGGTGGGAGGCACGGAAGGCCTGTCAGAGGTGGTGATGTTTCTGCTTGAAGGACAAGAAGAAGCTGTGTGAGATCTGAGAAAAGAGCATCCTAGGGAAAAGAATTTTGCTGGAATATTCCAGTAAGGACAAAAGCTCTGAGGTGGGAAGCTCAGTGTGGCTGCAGAGCAGTGAACAAAGGTTGGATGGCAGAAGCTTGCCGTCGTGAAAAAGTCTGAATTTTATTTTTAAAGCAATGGGAAGTCATTACATAGTTTTAAGGAGGGGGCCATGATCTGATTAAAGCTTTTATTTTTTAAAATTATTTTAATCTTTTGAGACAGAGTCTCCTTCAGTCACCCCGGTTGGAGTGCAGTGGTGCCATCTCGGCTCACTGCAACCTCCACCTCCCTAGTTCAAGCAACTCTCCTGCCTCAGCCTCCCGAGTAGCCGGGATTACAGGCACTCTCCACCATGCCCAGCTAATTGTTGTATTTAAGTGGGGACAGTGTTTCACCATTTTGGCCAGGCTGGTCTGGAACTCCTGACCTCAGCTGATCCACCCACCTCGGCCTCCCAAAGTGATGGGATTCCAGGCGTGAGCCACGGTGCCTGCTCTTAAAGTTTTTTTAAAAATTCATTCTGGCTGGGCGCAGTGGCTCACGCCTGTAATCCCAGCACTTTGGGAGGCTGAGGCGGGTGGCTCACGAGGTCAAGAGATTGAGACCATCCTGGTCAACAAGGTGAAACCCCGTCTCTACTAAAAATACAAA
>NW_016107470.1:2461509-2514319 GCF_001604975.1 Cebus imitator | reverse complement strand
AGGAAGGGATCAAATGTGGAAGTGGAAGGCCACTTAGAAAGCTATTACAGTAGAACCCTGATTGCTGACTCCTCAAACAAAGCTCCTTTCCCAGGTCCCTGCTTCTTCTCACACAAGAACTCTGCTCTTTCTAAAAGTTATAACCAGAGAAAATAAAAAGCATGTGAACTTTATTATAGTTACTAAAATTTTCTTAAATGCAAATGAAAATGAGGGAGAAGGAAAGGAAAAATCAGTGGAAAGATTCAGACTGCAGAAGTAGCCTGCCTGAAAAGTCACAGCAACAGGCAAAAAAATAAAACGACCTTGGGAAAACCTCAGGCTGCACCTGGGCAGATAAAAAGACCGCTTTAAGCACAAATAAGTACAGAGGAGTGGGGGAGTCTCTGGGGCAATCACCCCGGAGACTTCATACTCATACAATGAGACCCAGAAAAACAATGGGTTTTAATAAGTACATTCCTTTCTTTTTAGGCACACTAAGATAGGGAAGCGGGAGTATGCAGGGAGGCTCAGAGGATGCCTGCAGCTGCAAGAAAATGTCTGGAAACAGACACAGAAACTTAAGCGACACAAAGCAGCACAGAGCAAGACAAACTAAAAGTCTGCTTACGTGATCAAGGAATTGGGTAACAGCTGATATAAACTCTGCTCTATGCCGATAGCACACCTGGTCCTAAAAAATAAATCTTCAGGCCCTAGGAAGATAAGACACCCACTCCTCACTAGTTTATAAAAACCCTAACGTTTTTACTACAACCTAGCAGTCCACTCCAACTCCCCTCTCCACTGCAGAGAGCTTTTTCTTTTTCACTTATTAAACTTTTGCTTCAACCCCACCTTTGTGTCCTTAATTTTCTTGGATGTAAAGACAAAGAAGCCGGGGTACTAGTTCAAACAAGGAGAAACTGCTATATTAAGGTGCATTGGTGAGATTGCAACAAAAATAAAGAATAATTTTTTCAGCTGTTCAAATGGTGGGCAATAATGAAAAAATTCAGTGCTCAGGAGGGTATAATACTGTCCTCTGCATTGCTAGCATGAATTTTTTGAAAAGTGAAGGCTCGGCTTTAAGAGCTTTGGAAAAGTCAGATTGTTTGATGAAGTAATTACATTTAGGGGAATCTACCCTGATGAACAAATAAGTGCAGACATTAGTAATGGGAGTTGAGGGCAGGGAGCTAGTCATCATTTTTGTGCCATAATCAGCCCTTTTTTCTTCCCTCCCTTTTTTTGGCAATCAATAGCAACATTTACTTCCTAAATTCCCCAGGAGAGGGGCAAGGAGCCAAGGAACCCCACATTTTAAGACTTGCAGCCTCTGGAGAAATTGCATGAAGTCTAAAGTTGTAGGGAGAAGTAGCTGTGTGAAGAGCATGGTTAAATAATTTCAGATTTTCTATGTCTTCTTGAGTCAGTTTTAATAGGTCGTGCTTTTCAAGTAATTTGTCCATTTCATCTAAATTGTCAAATTTATTGCATGAAGTTATGTGTTAATATCCGTTAATGTCTGCAGCATCTGTAGTGATGCTCCCTCTTTCACACCTGGTCCTGGTAAATTGTTCATTTCTTCCTCTCATTTCTTTATTAATCTAGTAGGGGTTATGTATGTTTTATTAATCTTTTTAAAGAAACAACTTATTGATTTTTGCTATTATTGGCTTTTGATTTCATAATTTCTACTTACCTTTGTAATTAACTTTCTGTTAAAGTTTAATTTGTTCTTTCCCCACAGCTTTTTAAAATTTGTTCTTCCCCTCTCAGCTTTTAAAAAATCATTATTTCTTGAATATGTTTGCACATATTAATGGCGTACGTGTGAAATTTTGTTTCATGCATAGGATATGTAATGATTAAGTTAGGGTATTTATAATGTCTATGTGATGGGTCCAAGAAAAGGATCTATTTGTTCTAGCTATTTTGAAAAATACAGTAGATAACGGTTAACTATAGTCACTCTACTGTGCTATAAAACATTAGAATGTATTCCCTCTATGTGATCAGTCTTCAGTGAACTAATCAAATTGTGTTTCTAAACTTGAAAGTTGAGAATGAGTCACTGAACTTGTGATGACTCCACACATGCAGACACAATACAAGTTCTAAAAAGCTAGTCAGTCAAGCTGTAACACAATTCTTTTCTTTTAAAAAGGAAATGTTTGCAATACCACTGATTTGATAATTGAAACAAAAAAAAAGAAAAGAAAAAGGAAATGTTATAGGTTTTAGCTCCAATACCAAAGCAACACATGTTAAATGCAGAAAATTCGGGAAAACACACAGAAAAACAAACACATGCAAACGAAAAACTTACTCATAATTCCTCTACCTAATCGTTAAAATTTTGTGTATGTTTTGGCATCTCTTTTTCTTGTATACTTGTACATATGCACCTTTTGTTTTAAAAAAGGATGATACTGCACAAATTGTACCATATACACTGTTAACTCCCTTTCCCCCACTTAATATATTATGAATAACTTTCCATGCCATTAACTATTTTTATGTGATATAGTTTTAAGTAATTATATAGTATTCCATTAAACAGATGTACCATTCTTGATTTAAATAATTATCTTTTGTTGGATTCTGTATGACTGGAAGTTAGCATGAACAAAAGATACTCTGGCAGACTATACTAGCTCACTACTTTCTAACACTTTGACAATTTCACGCACCTGTAAAAGTATACACATTATCTTGCCACTTTTCTATTATTTAATTCCACTTTGCAAACCACCTTGAAAGAGATAATTTAAAAAAGGCAGAGAGAGAGAGATATCTTTGGAAATAGAATATCAATTAATCAGATTTTGATGCTAATTAATGAGTGAGCCACAACAGCCCATGCTATGCTTTTCAGGGCCTAAAGTCAGTCATCAGCTAATAGACATGGCAAAGCAATTGTATTTAACTTCCTACTGACCAAGGACTAAGTGACCAGGGCCATTTTGAGTAACAGCCTTCCAATTCTGCAGGAACTTTAAAATCTGACACAAATAAAAAGTTGACAGAAATGGGCGGGGTCAAGGATTATACATATATTTCACCTCACTATCACAATACCACTGTTTTAATATATTTGGGTTGGGCTGCGCTAAGAAAATACCATAGACTGGGTAGCTTATAAAAGTAGAAATTTATTTCTTTCAATTCTAGAGCCTGAGAAGTCCTAGATCAAGGAACCGGCAGATTTGGTGTCTGATGAGGGCTTACATCCTCACAGTGCCTTCTCTTCTCACATATGTCCTCCCATGATGGAGAGGAAGAATGCTTATCTCTATAGCCTCTTATAAGGGCACTGATCCAATTTATGGGGGCTCTGACCTCATGACCTAATCACTTTCCAAAGGAGATGGAGATCTCCTAGTACCATCATAGTGGGGGTTAAGTTTCAACATATAAATTTTGAAGGGACACAGACATTCAGACCATAACAACTATCTTCTATCTTCTCTTTTTTGGCTTCACTCAAACTCTTGATAATGGTGCCACAAGAAAGGGGATGCATGTAACAGAACCCCGTGAGACCGCCTCTAACTGAGGGCATATTACTTTTGCTTTTGGCAAATTCATAAAGTAGAAAAGTGAACCCTCATGCCCTGAAAGGGAAGGAAGAAGTCAGATGCTAAAACCCAAGTCCTTGGTACCCAGGAAGAAGTCCCATTCCATTCCCCCGACTGCACCTCCCAAACACTGAGCAAACCCACACATGTTGTAATCAACCTTGTTAAAGAATTGGTGGAACAGATCTAGGCAGGGATTAGGGGTTCTGAGGAAAACCAATGCCCCTCCCATGGGGAACTAAAACCCCATACAGCAGGCTTCTGCTGGAGATATGAATAGCTTACTTCTAAAGTTTTTCATTTTTAAACATTTGTTTCAAACAGCATACAAAAGTTTGAAATGATCATAATGTCTGCTGCTTTTTACTGTAGTAGTATTAACATTGGAACTGGTTGCAGTAATAGCTGTAGAATTGGTAGTAATGGCTAATACTAACAGCATTTACCGCACACCAGCTATGGTTCTAAGCACCTTTATTTATTTTGTTTCTATATGCTGGATCAATGTGACTGCCTCTTTCTAAAATTTCCATTTATTGGGTGTAAAAAAGATTCAAAAGAATCATCAGAATTAATGTAACATTTCAAATGTTCTTTGTGATGGGTTACAATAGAAAGCCTAAAGATGAATGGGCCTTCATCTCTTTCAAGGATATAAAATGAGAAAACAGTATTAAATTGTTCCGGAAGAAATGACCTTCAGTTTCAGAAAGATCACGAATGAGATGCGAAACCACGGTGTAATCTCCTTTTCTGGAAGTCTGCAAATTGAACTCACAGTCCTTGCCCAGAGAAGGCCAGGAGTGTAAGCAGAACCCTGGGAGGATGTCAGGATGGGCGAGTATTTCCCCTCCCACCCTGTTACTTCCCAAAGGAAAGAAAATCGGTAGTTGTCAGAACTGTGGTAAAACTTCAGAAACCAACTACCTAAATTATAAAATGACTGTTTTGGCATCAGTCTCCTAGAGTGACACTTTCATCCCAGCATTATTCTAACAAGCTGGGATGCTGCTAAACTCCCCCAGAAATGGGCTGGTTTTAAGTTCTCATTACCACAGCTTTCATTAGTAGACATAATTTTTTTTTAAGAATTAAAATTATTTTTGTATTTTTGTTACTATTTTAGGAAATTTGAAAATTCAAAAAGCACAGAGCAGACACCAATCACTGTTCATCCATATTCTTATAATAAAAAAATATTAATACATGGCAATTTGACATTTCTTCTAGTTTTTTTTTTTTCCTATTATTATCTACTTTTAAAAAAAATTAACATGTGGTGCCAGGCACGGTGGCTCATCCCTGTAATCCCAGCACTTTGGGAGGCAGGCAGATCACTTGAAGCCAGGAGCTCAAGACCAGCCTGACCAACATGGCAAAACCCTGTCTCTACTAAAAATACAAAAAAATTAGCTGGGCACGGTGATGTGTACCTATGGTCCCAGCTACTCAGGAAGCTGAGGCATGAGAATTATTACTTAAACTCAGGAGGCAGAGGTTGTTGTGCCACTGCACTCCAGCATCAGCAACAGAACAAGACTCTGCTTGAAAATAAAAAATAAAAAAATTATACGTGAAACATATGACTACATTCCCCTTTTAAAAATAAGAATAATACAAATAAAATTAGTGTGCATTCGACTTTTTTCTCTCTCAGTCTTGTTCGTTTGTCCTTTATCCTCCAGAGTTAACTACTCTTATTCACTTGTGCAGTGTATAATGTAATGTCCTTTCAGGCTTTTGTTTGTTTGTTTGTTTTTGAGGTAGAGTTTTGCTCCTGATGCCCAGGCTGGAGTGCAATGGCGTGATCTCAGCTCACGGCAACCTCCACCTTCTGGGTTGAAGCAATTCTTCTGCCTCAGTCTCCCAAATGGCTGGGATTACAGACATGAGCCACCACGCCCAGCTAATTTTATATTTTTAGTAGATATGGGGTTTCTTCATGTTGGTCAGGCTGGTCTTGAACTCCCGACCACAGGTGATACACCGGCTTTGGCCTCCCAAAATGCTGGGATTGCAGGCATGAGCCACTGCGCCCAGCCCTTTCAGCCCATTTTTATATTTTACTTGCATTTTATCTATAGGGAATATGCAATATTTTGAGTGCAAATATATTACATAAACACAATATATTAAATAAATACATACATAAATGTATTAATATATAAAACACTAAGAATAGTTATACAGTTTGATTTTATATTAAAAAGTACATGTTTTGAAATGTGTCCATGTTGACACATATAAATCTGGTTCTATTTTATTGCTGTACAGTTTTTATATGAGTGTATGATACTTTATCCATTACTCTACTGATTTGACATATAGACTGCTTCCAGATTTTCATTTTTACAAACAGTGTTTCAGGGATATGTCTTCATGTACATGTGCAAGGATTTCTCTAGAGTAGATACCAAGGCTTAGAATTGCTAGACTGTATACCACACTTATTATTCTCCTTCAGTTTCTTGGTATTGTGGGTATTATTGCTTGTGGCAAATTTCTTGGTAACTGTGATAATTTGAAAATTATATCAGAACAGGTCAGGCTCAGTGGCTCATGCCTGTAATTTTAGCACTTTGGGAGGCCAAGGCAGGTAAATCGCTTGAGCCCAGGAGTTGGAGTCCAGCCTGGACTCCAACATGGCAAAACCTTGTCTCTTCTAAAAATACAAAAACTGCAGCTGGGCACGGTGGTTCACACCTGTAATCCCAGTTCTTAGGGAGGCAGAGGCAGGAGGATAGCCTGAGCCCAGGACTTTGAGATCTGCCTGGGCAATACAGCAAGATCCATTCTCCACAAAAAGGAAAAAAAAAAAACCAAAAAGACAAAAACTGAGGTGGAAGGATCACCTGAGCCTGGGGAGATCAAGGTTGCAGTGGGCCGTGAAGGCACCACTACATTCCAGCCTGGGCGACAGAGCTATACCTGGTTTCAAAAAAAAATTATATCAGAACAAAACCTCTCTCATTTCCTCTTTCTACTATTGCTTTTAGTTCATATCTCTTTCTCTCTCTCTCTCTCTCTCTCTCTGTGTGTGTGTGTGTGTCTCTCTCGCTTCCTATCTCTACCATTGTCTTTAGTTGGTGTCTCTCTCTCTCTCTCTCTCTCTCTCTGCCTGTATGTGTATCTCTGTCCCTCCCATGCACCTGCACATACACCTACAGACAGACGTACCTCTCTCCTCCACACGGTGTCCTCTCTTTCCTCCACAGTATTTTGGTTCTATGAGGCCTGAAGTTTATATAATTTCTGAAGCCTCCTCTGAAAAAATACAAAATTACAAATACTAATTCTGATTACTCAGAATGGGAGAACAACTCACACCATCAGCACTACTGACATTTGGGGTTAGGTAGAGTTCTTTGTTGGGGGAGGTGGGGCACTGCCCTGTGCATTGGAGGATGTTCAGCAGCATCCCTGACCTCTACTCACTAGATGTCAGTAGCATCTCCCTTACCTTGACAACCCAAAATGTCCCAGATATTTCCAAATGTCCCTTAAGTGGCAAAATTGCCCTCAGTTGAGAATCATTGCTCTAATTCTACCTACTCTTTCAGAGTATAGAAAAAGAACACTCTCCAGTTCCTCTTCTAACTTTATCTAAAATCAGATAAGGAAATTAAAAGAAATAAAAATTTCCTGTTAATCTTACTTAATGAACATATGTGAAAATATCTAGCAATGTCCAAAAAAGTAAAGTTAACATGACCTAATTGAGTTCACTGAAGGAATTCAAGGTTGACTAAATACAAGTAAGTCGAATCAATTAATGTAATTCTTCATAGTAAAAGATTAAGGAAGAACGATTAAAGCAGAAAAAGTGTTCAATAATTTCCTTTTTAAAAATCAAGGCCATTATATATAATATATGCTACATGTATAATAACATGCATTATTATTATATATATTATAAATACATATTATTTCAATAGCTTTTGAGGTACAAGTAGCTTTTTATTACATGCATAAATTGTATAGTGGTGACATCTGAGATTTTAGTGCACTGATCACTTGAGTGGTGTACATTGTACCCAATATGCAGTTTGTCACTAGGCTGGAGTGCAGTGGCACAATCTCAGCTCACTGTAGCCTCGACCTCCTGGGCTTAAGCAATCCTCTCACCTCAGCCCCCCAAGTAGCTGGGACTACAAGCTTCTGACACCATGCCCAGCTAATTTTTTTGTATTTTTTGTAGAGACAGGGTTTTGCCATGTTGCCCAGGCTAGTCTCCAGTTCCTGAGTTCAAGCAATCTGCCTGCCTTGGCCTCCCAAAATGCTAGGATTACAGGCATGAGCCACTGTGCCCAGCCAATATGCAGCTTTTTATCCCTCACTCCTCTCCCACTCTCCTCTTTCAGTCTCCTAAGTTTATTTTACCACTCTGCATGCTTTTGCATGCCCATAGCTTAGCTCCCACTCATAAGTGAGAATACTATTTGATTTTCCATTCCTGAGTTACTCCATTTAAAATAATGGCATTCAGCTCCATCCAAGTTGCTGCAAAAGACATTATTTTGTTCTTTCTTATGTTAAATAGTATTCCATGGTGTATATATACCACATTTTCTTTTTCCATTCATTGATTGATGGGCACTTAGGTTGGTTTCATATCTTTGCAACAGTGAACACACAATAATTTTCAACACACATTCATGATTAATATTTCTACGAAACTGTGAGTAAAGAAAACTTTCTTTCACCAATAAAAGGCAACTTAAAAAACATTCAGTAAACTCATATTCAGTGATGAATTTTTTAGAAATATTCTCTTTAGTTCAAGAAAGTTAAGGATGATACTATCACTACTTCTGTTAAGCACTACCTTGAATATCTTAGCCTGCTAAATAAATGAAGAACACAGAGTGGATAGAGAAGTTGAAAAGGAAAACTCAGGCCTTTGATGGCTCACACCTATAATCCCAGTAGTTTGGGAGGCCGAGGTGGGTGGTTCACCTGAAGTCAGGAGTTTGAGACCAGTCTGGCCAACATGGCAGAACCCCCCCCCCATCTCTGCTAAAAATACAAAAATTAGCCGGGCGCAGTGGCACACACCTGTAATCCCAGCTACTCGGGAGGCTTAGGCAAGAGAATTGCTTAAACCAGGGAGGCAGAGTTTGCAGTGAGCCGAGATCATGCCATTGCACCCCAGCCTGGGTGATCAAGTGAGACTCCAACTCAAAAAAGAAAAAAGAAAAAGGAAAACCCAAAACTTGTCTTGCTAAGAAGTCTGTACTAATAGCAAAAGAAAATTGTGCTAAGCAGAATAATGCTTCCCTCAAAGTTGTCCACATTCTAATCCTCTAAACTTATGAATTTTCAGATTAATCTTCAACATTTAAAACAAACAGAAGCATAGTATATGGAATATTAGATGATTCTTATAAATCTGTAAAAAAAGAAAAGAAAAGAAAGAAATAACTCATTAGAGAAATAGATAAAATAGGCATTTTTGCCCTAGGTGAAATGTGAATGGTCATGGACTATACGAAAAGATGCTCAATTTCATTAATACAAAAATAAATCAAAATCTATGTATTAATGAAATACATGCAAATTAAAATCTCCATGAAATACATTTTCACAATGATCATGTAGGCAAAAATTAACAAGTTAAACACTAGCAAGTTTTGGCACCTAAGTATATTGTTAAGGGTAGCATAGATTAGTGCAGCCACTGGGAAATGGTTTTTTTATCATTTGGTAAAGTGTACCTATCTTACAAACCAGCAATGTATATACTAGACATAGAACCTAAAGAAATTCTTTCACATAGGTACCTGGGTATCTATAAAAGAGCATTTTAGCACCATGATTCACAGTAGTAAGAAACTAGAAACAACTTAAATATTCGTCAACAGTAGAATGGATTCACAAATTGCAGTATAATCATTTGATAAAATACCATAACATAGTGAAAATTAACTACATCTAGAAATCAACATTACTGAATCTCAAAAACATAATCTTGAGCAAAAAAGATGAGTTATAGATGAATATATATACAATGATTTTATCTGAACATTTTTTAAAAACCAGCAAAACCAAAAAATGTATTGTTAGGGTGTATATATAAGAGTTAGGACTACATAAGAAAAAGTAAAAAAGAAAAAAAGATTAATGTGAATTTTAAGAACATACTTGCCTCTCTGGCAGTGGAAAGGATATGTGATTTAGAGTAGTACACAGTTTCTAAGCTGTTGGTAATGTTCTATTTTTCATGCTGTATCAATGTTACATGAGTGCTCATTTGATCACTATTCCTTAAAATATACATACATTTTATCTACACATTTTTACGGTTGTTTCACATAAAAAGTTAAAAGATTTTCAATGAGAAAAAAAGAGAAAATATTTAATATATCTATATAATTTACCATATTAATGGATTAAAGTGAATTATCTCAATATATGCAAATAAGCATCTGATAAAGTTCAATGTCTATTTGTAATAAACTCTTAGAAAACTAGGAATGAGACTGAAGTTTCTTAACTTGATAAGTGCTTATATATCAAAAACTTAGAGCACACATTGTAATTAATGAAGATAATTTGCATTCATTTTAATTAAGATCAAAAGAAAGATATCATAATTCCCACTACAGCAGATCCTAGATAATGCTCTAAGATGCAAAAAATCATTAAGAGATTTAAAGATTCTGTGGTGGTTTTTCTCTGCTCACACCTATATGTCCGTTGTTTGTCCCTCAACTTGCTCTATGCCCTGGGAGCCTGATTTCTCTGGCCAATGACATCTAGGCTTGCTTGCCCCTCTGACTCTGATTGATTGGCTGGTGAAAGGCTCTATCAGGAAACTGGAGGGTAACTGCCTTTTGGTAGTGGCTGAGTTCCAACTCCTATGGCCACAGTCCCCTTTACACAACACTTTTTCATGGCTACAACTCTTGCTGAGCTTGGTACCAGCTTCCTTGACTCTTCAGGCCTACCTTCTAACTGCCACATAAAATGCAAATAAAGAACAAGACATGAGAATAGCCTGGTATTCTCAACTCACATGAGAAACTGAGCATGGTCATGGAATGTCTGAAGTCCCACAGGCTCTTAGGACAGAGGTCCCCTTTGCATACTATCTAATGCCTGAGATGCTTGCACAAATTATTCTTTTCCTATTAGATGTTTGGTTTTTTTATTTCATTAATTCTTGTTCTTTATATTTTCCTTCCTTTTTACTTTCTTTAGCCTTTATGTTCTTTTTCTAATGTTTTGAGTTGGATGCTTGTCTGAATAACATTCTTTTTTCTGTTTAAAGTTTATTTTTTAAGGTAATAAAATTCTCTATGTATTAATTTAGCTACACCCCACAAATTCTGATATGTACTTTTACTATCATATATATGTATATATACACATATTGTCATACATTTACACACATGTATAAAATACGTGATTTATTTCTTATCTGAAAATGACATTGTTTCCTCTCAACATTTTAAAGTTTTTATTTCACTGTCTTCTCCCTTGCTTCATTATTGATGAGTTAGATTTTGTTTAATTTTCATGCATTTGTACTCATCTGTCTTTTCATTTTGGTTGCATTTTTTCTCTTTTATTTTGGTATTTCATAATTGCATAATAATGTGTTTAGGTATGGATTTATTTTTATTTATATTGTCCAAAATTTACTGAACTTCATGATTTTGAACTTTTTATCAATAACCAATTCTGAAACAGCCTCAAATATTCTCCCCTTGAGCATTACCTCTCCTCCTTTCTCTTTTTCTGTAACTCTGGTTTCAATATGTTGACTCTCATTCCTGTTCTTCATAGTTTCCATTTTTTTCTCTCTCTGTGCTGCACTCTGCTTTATTATCTTGTATTCCAGTTCATAATTTCTCTATTAAATATGCCTAATAGCTTGTTTTCCTTTCCCACTGAATTTTTCATTTTATAACTTTATTTTTTATATGCAGAAGTTCTTTTTTTTTTTTAATTTACCTGCTTTTTGCTGGGTGCAGTGGCTTGCCCCTTTAGTTCCAGCTACTTGAAAGGCTGAGGCAGGAGGATCACTTGAGCCCAGAGTTTCAGGCTATAGTGCACCATGATCGTGCCTGTGGATAGCCACTGTACTCCAGTCTGGGTAACAAACTAAGGCTCTCATCACAAAACAAAAACAAAAACTATCTGTGTTTTCATGGAGTACTGACTTTGTTATATCTTTTTCTCTAATCATTTAAAAAAGATTGCTATTTGTTGACAGCTGATTTTTGCTCTTAGAGGGTTTTTCACTAAATGTTCAGTAATTTTGGATTGTGAGTCTTTCTTTAGTGCAGTTTTATATGTGTGAACTGTCCACAGCCTAGGTTGAGTGCATGGTCCCCTAAATAATTTTTATATTAATTTCAACCAGGTGCCTAGCTAGGGACATATTCTCACATTAAACTTTGAGCTTGTGGATTCCCAGATCATGTAGGCAGGGTAATTTTGCACTCTTAAATTTGTGTAATATAATTAGGAATTCCCAAGGAAGAACTCTTATCCTCATCCCACAGTCTAGATGGAGAAGGGTTGGCATCTTGACGATCTCCCTGTGTTGAAGGAAGATTTTTATTTTTTTTTCTTTTCCTGATTTACCCTTTTAGTGAAAATGTAGCTCTTGAGCTTATTTGGAATTCTCTGTTCTATCCTCCCCACCCGTGGCAGGCTCTTTCCTGATCCCTTTATGGGTTTAAGAGCTTAAGCCCCCAGGTTACCAAGACTGACAGCCTCCCTCCAGGTAGCTATAGCATCAGCTTATGTAGTTATATCTCTGCTTTTTAGTTTTCTTTTGCAAAGGAGAGGAGGGGTTGCAGAGGGTGGCTGGACATTTCCCTTTCTTTTCTTTCTTTTGAGAAAGAGTCTAGCTCTGTTGCCAGGTACCAGGCTGGAGTGCAGTGGCACGATCTCGGCTCACTGCTACCTCTGCCTCCCGGATTCAAGCAATTCTCCTGCCTCAGCCTCCCAAATAGCTGGGACGACAGACACATGCCACCATGCCCAGCTAATTTTTGTATTTTACTAGAGGTTCATTATGCTGGCCAGGATGGTCTCGATCTCTTGACCCCATAAGCCGCCCACCTCAGCCTCCCGAAGTGCTGGGATTACAGGCATAAGCTACAACGTCTCGCCATTTCCCTACTTTCTTACCAGCTTAGATATTCATTTACAATAAAGCTCATCAAATTTCACCAGGAATTTTTAAATGTTTTGTCTTGTGTATGTATACACATGTGTATGCGGAAACAGGGCAGCGTTTAGATAATTCATTCTGTCACAAAGAATACGTTCATGTTCTCAAGCATATATATCTTGCCATGTTTGTTAATTTAACTTTTTGAATAAGCAATGTGTTTATATGATATCAATAGGTATACATTGTGATGTTTCACTCATCTGCCTTTACCTATCTGTTTTCCATTTCCCCCCCCACCCTTTCTTGCCATATTTTTTTACAGTCAATGGAGTTTTTAATTTGGGTTTTAATTCACTGCATATTTTAAAATATACAAGTATTCATGGTGCAGCCTGGTGGGTTTATGAAATGTTAGAGGCTGGGATTATCTGGGGAGAGTAATGTCCAGACAAATATATTAAGATGACCAATGAAATTGTGATGGATCAAAGACCACCATTATATTCCTTGTGATTTTTGAAACCCACATGCATGTTTGTATTAAATGAAATACTTTTACTAAACACTTGTTTATTGAATCCAGAAATCTTTGTTGAGTATTCTAGGTAGTAGAGGTACAAAACTAAGTAAGCATTCTTGAGGAGATAAACAAGAAGTTAGGTTATCAATTATACATTTTGCTAGGGGCAAGTGGGAGAGTGGGAAGAACACAGGGGAAAGCATTACCCAGCTACTGGTCAAAATGAGTTGTACTGTGAATCATAAAGAAAAAGATGATAAAATGACAAAATTATATGGTTACTTTATCCTTAAGATGGCACTATAAACTCACAATTCCTCCATAGAAAAGGAATACATAAAAATAACCATGATTTATCTGAAATTTCACGGAAACCTTATGAACTAGAATGACTTATAAAAAGAATGACTTTTGCGTGTTTGAGACTGTTATAGGTGCTCATATTATTCTCATTTAATATTTGCAGCAGCTCTAAGAAGTATGAATAAATATTTGCCCTATTTTGCAGACCTGAAAAAGGAGTCAGAGTGGGTGTAAGTGACTTGCCTTCAGTCACATAGCTTCTAAGTGGCAGACCTGAGATTTAAACTGAGACAATGTAAATCCAGAAACAGTGTCCTTAATTACTGTGCTGTATTATCTCTTTATAGTAATCCATATGTTGAAAATGCAGTGTCTTTAGAATTATCAGTTACAAAAATTCAGGATTTTTTTTTTAAATTTCCAGTTCTGGTTAAATCATGCAAGGAAACATGTCCCTGGCATGAGACCAAGAAGTCACAGAGTCCAGGTCTTAGCCCTCAGAGAGTGCAAGAAGACATGAAGGCATCAGGGACACTGTGCAAGTGGGCCCTGTTGGTTTCCACTGCTCTCTCCAGACTGCAGCCAGAAGGCTGCCTCTGCCCTGCCAGTTCAGATGTCGCCCGGAAGCCCTTCCATGGCACCCTGGGTATATGGCCATTTTGTACTTAGCACTCCAAACTGTGTTGACTGGTTTATATATCTCTCTTCCTCACTAATCTGTGAGCATTTCTGTAACCTACATGCTGAGTGCAATGCTTGGAGCATAGATTTCTCAAGAAATCTTTGTTGAACCTTTTCTTCCTTCATATTAAACCAGATCCTGAATCACAAACAGTATTTCTCAGTATTCTGCCCTTCACTCCCTTCTATACACAAATAATCTCCATCCTAGACAGGAAATTATTGGAGAGAAGGCAATCTGTGTGAGAAAGCAATTTCCATTTGAAGCACTTGTGTGTTTAGGTGCTGCTGAGAATTGGAATAAAAGCAAACACTGGGATTAAATTGTTAAGCAGTATCTATCAGCTAGTATTTCTCCCCGCTGGGCATTCCAAACCAGAGAAACCTATAATGTGCTTACCATCCTTCCATGTATTCATCCAGGTGAAATATAGTTGAAATGAATGCCAAGGGCAACCTGGAAAGGGAAAAGAAGCATCAGACAATTAAATTTTGTCAAAGGAGCATAAATGAGGGAAGGTGAGTTAAGCAGCTCACTTCCCATCTCCTTTTTTCTCTTAACTTCAGGTTGTGTCTTAGCAGTAATTGGTAATAATTACCTCCTTTTCTGCCCTAAGTCAATATCCAGTACCCCAACCCCCACCTCTATTCCCCCAATTTTCAAAGTTGGCATCCCTAGTAGGATTCCTGGTTTAGCAACCTTAGAGGCAATTTTGGTAGCCAATAAATCCTCTTGAAAGAGGGAAACTTGGAACCTTTGCCTAGAGTGTAAATTGACACTGAGAATGGAGCTGATAGGAGAGCTAGCACATTCAGGAGGTGACCTTATGAAAGTAATTTATACATTCAGTGCTATCTCCATCAAGCTACCATTGACTTTCTTCACAGAACTGGAAAAAAACATCTTAAACTTCATATGGGACCAAAAAGGAGCCCACATAGCCAAGACAATCCTAACCAAAAAAACAAGCAAGCAAACAAACAAAAAACAAAGCTGGAGGCATCATGCTACCTGACTTCAAACTATACCACAAGACTAAAATAATGAAAACAGTATAGTAATGGTACCAAAACAGAGATATAGGTGAATGGAACAGAATAATGGCCTTAGAAGTAATGTCACACATCTACAACCATCTGATCTTTGACAAACCTGACAAAAACAAGCAATAGGGAAAGGATCCCCTGTTTAATAAATGGTGTTGGGAAAACTGGCTAGCCATATGCAGAAAGCTAAAACTTGATCCCTTCCTTACACCTTATACAAAAATGAACTCCAGACGGATTAAAGATATAAACATAAGACCTAACACCATGAAAACCCTAGAAGAAAACCTAGGCAATACCGTTCAGGACATAGGCATAGGCAAGGACTTCATGACTAAAACACCAAAAGCAATAGCAATAAAAGCCAAAATAGACAAATGGGATCTAATTAAACCTAAGAGCTTCTGCACAGCAAAAGAAACATTATTAGAGTGAACTGGCAACCAACAGAATGGGAAATTTTTTTTTGCAATCTACCTATCTGACAAAGGGCTAATAACCAGAATATACAAAGAACTTAAATACATTTACAAGAAAAAAACAACCAATCAAAAAGTGAGCAAAAGATATGAACAGACACTTTTCAAAAGAAGACATTTATGCAGCCAACAAACATATGAAAAATGCTCATCATCACTGGTCATTAGAGAAATGCAAATCAAAACCACATTGACATAACATCTCATGCCAGTTAGAATGACAATCATTAAAAAAATCAGGAGACAACAGATGCTAGAGAGGATGTGGAGAAATAGGAATGCTTTTACACTGTTGGTGGGAGTGTAAATTAGTTCCACCATTGTGGAAGACAGTGTGGCGATTCCTCAAGGATCTAGAAATAGAAATACCATTTGACCCAGTTATCCCATTACTGGGTATATACCCAAAGGATTATACATCTATTATAAAGATACATGCACACATATATTTATTGTGGCACTGTTTACAATAGCAAAGGCTCTCAATCAACCCAAATGGCATCAAATGGCCATCGATGATAGACGTGATAAATAAAATGTGGCACATATACACCATGGAATACTATGCAGCCATATGAAAGGATGAGTTCATGTCCTTTGCAGGGACATGGATGAAGCTGGAAACCATCATTCTCAACAAACTGACACAACAGAAAACCAAACACTGCATGTTCTCACTCATAAATGAGTGTTGAACAATGAGAACACATGGACACAGGGTGGGGAACATCATACACCAGGGTCTGTCAGCGGTTAGGGGAGCTAGGGGAGGAATAGCAGGGGGTAGGGGTATTGGGGAGGGATAGCATTAGGAAAAATACCTAATGTAGATGATGGGGGGATAGATGCAGTAAACCACCATGGCACATGTATCCCTATGTAACAAGCCTGCACAATCTGCACATGGACCCCAGAACTTAAAGTATAATTAAAAAAAAAAAAAAAGAACACATATGTGTCAGCGAAGCAGACTTAGGTTCAAACCCAGGCCCTACACTAGCTTCTGACTTTCGACAGATTTAGTTTCTCTATTTATAAAATGAAAATATTACTAGGATATACCTCATGGGGGCTGTTGTCAGATTAAATAAGTCAACTCATGTAAAACTCTTTGAACAATATCTGAAAATAGTATTCAACAAAATGATAGCTGTGATTATTACTATGGATTTATGTCACCAGCAGGGAGGCTGGTGAATGACTTTATTCACTCACCACATATTATAACCTTCTTACTAGGTACCAGATACTTTGTTGAGTCTTGAAGATACAATCTACACTCCTTAATTCAGCAAATATAACTGTAGCTCCAGACAGGAATGATGCTTTGGAGAAATTATGATGCTTAACCTGGTATATGACTGAATAGGTCAACATCTTGAAATCTTCCTTTTCCGGTGTTTCAGCTCTGTTTAGGGATTTCCTCCACTATAGGCAATTAATCATAAATATAAATAATTTGATTTGCAAAATTTTGTTTTATTATAAAATTTTATTTTCTTTTCTCCATAAACCTTGGGATGTTTGTGAAGTTGAGAATTTGCTTTCTTTGCATTCAGAAAGAAAATGCTCTTAACAGATTAAAATATGAGTTTGGACGCTCTTAAGTGGGAAACCTTCCCAACTTCAAGAAAACAATGGACTTTTGGCTAAACAATGTAGTTGACCCTTTGGGTCAGACAGACCAGAGTTTTAAATTCCTCCATTTAACAGATACAGAATCTTGAGTAATTTCTTCACTCTTTTGAGACTCTGTCTCATCTTTGAAAGAGCTAAAATATTTCCATCTCAAAGAAGCTGGAAAGGCATTCATTCATTCAATTATTTTTTTGTTGAGCACTTACTATATCAGACATTTTCTGGTGAGAATACAAAAGCAAACAAAATAGCAAGAAATCTTGTGCTCTATATTAGGATACAGAGTTTACATTCTAATGAGATAAAAAATTGAAATTGTCTATGTGAAATAAAGCATGCTATAAAAATTATTGTATCAGTGGGGAAGAAAGAGGTAAGGGAAAATAAAGAGAAAAAAGAAAAAGTAATAATTATTGTATTAATGTATATGGCAAGTTATGTCACTAACTAAGCTTAAGCATTTTGTTGTAGCAGAGTAGAGATTCAAATTAGAATCTGCAGTTATGTAGTGGAGATATTTTGATATAAGACAAGGAATGTAGAAACGAGTTAATTGCTAGTGAAAAGATTTTCAAATTATTTTTATTAGGTAATTTTATAATTTCATAACAGCTGTTAGTTTACACACACATATACAATTTTCTAAACAAGTAAATAAAAAGCAGTTTAGTATATCTGCCTGAATTCATATTATTCAAAATCTCACTAAAACATTTATTATAAAAATCAGTAAAATTGTTTAACATAGTTATAAAAATTGCTGGGTATGGTACATAAACATCTTAAGCTTGCTGTACAAAAAGCTCAATTTCTACCCATGTGCTCATAGTGACTTCAAAGGTAGTTCAAAGGGGAAATAAAGAAGGTAGCATTGCTTTGTAATACAGCATTAATTAATACTGACTTTCCCTGGGACAGTCATGAAAGATCTTTTATCACATATGGTGAAAATATTAAAAATACTCCATTTCTATGAATAAAACACAGAAAATAAGACTATTTTTTTCCAGACTAACTCATTAGCATGAAAGACTGCATTCATTCTGCAGATATTACTGACACCCCATATTATTTTCTTTAAAAATATTTATGATACTTAAAACTCAAAAGGAAACCTGCAAGACCTATTCTTCTCCGAATACATTCACTGAATGCAGATTTAAATGAGCACATCTCATTTTGATTGTGCCCTCTGTTTACTTTAAAATGACTACAATATAGTACATTTGTGTTTTTAACTGGTACCAAAATTAAGATGAATGATCTATGCAAAACCAGTAGCCTGTATTTCTAGTAACAGTTGTCATATGCAAAAAGAAAAAAAAAAAAGCCCTGAGTCAGTATTTTTTTTTTTGCAAAAGTAATGAAGGAGGGTGCTCTAAAGTCATTTTATAACTTATAAGATGCATAAGACTATCCAGTATTCATTTGCTTTGTTTTCATTTTGATTGAAGAGAGGTACGGTTTTCATCTAGTTAATCCAATTCAGATCATTTCTTAGTACTCAATTTCATTTAAGTCCTCAGAATATCCTGATGATTGTTGAGTTGTATCTTCCATTTCTGTCAGGAGATACGAATATACAATAACAGTATTTTTATTATAGGAAAATATTTAATTTCTATTCTTGTAGTTTGAGACAGTATTGCATTTTCAGTCAAGATCATATAATTGGGAAAAAATATTACCTCCACAGGATCCTGCCTGAAATTTAACATCATCAATGGCAATATCACTTCTTATCGATACTCCTCGAATGGCTTCAAAAATTATCTGAAAGAATAATGATGTTTGCATTTAGAAATACAATCATCCTAATAATACAGTGCCGGTCAGGGCAGATCCAGGCTTTGTGGGTATGAAAACTCAGATTGTTCTTGAGGATCGCTTTAAAGAAAAGAATACCAACTTACAAATTCAAATCTAGGTATTAAAGAGAATATTTATTTGGACTTTAAAGAAACACAATAAATTACTGAAGCCTTGAAGATTCAAGTCCTTGTCTTCTGAGGTCTCGTTAGGTAATTTCCCAGAAATGCTTGTCTAGAAATGCTTCCTGGTAGTAACCTGGTTTCCTCTCCCCTACTGGAACGCTGTTCTCCCAGCATCCCCCAGCACTCACAGGGTCTATGAAAGTGAGGGGATCAGAAACTTAAATTTCCTTTAGCACTCCACAGATCTACCTTGGATACTGCTACTAGGTGGAAAAATTTAATATGACTGATGATACCCATGTATGAACAGAAAAGCATAATAATGAAGTTTACCAAAGATAATAGTTCACTTATGGTGAAATAGCATAACACCAAAGACACAGTTCAGGCAGAAGAAAGAATCAGTTTTATAACTTTAGATTCTGAGAAGAAAATAACTGATCAGATATTGTGGTTGTAGGAAAAATAGATTACTTAACCAGCTCTAAGGCTGTCCCAACAATGGTTAATAAATTACTGAATAGTCAGTCCAGCGAGACCCATGGGTAATGAAAGTTGTTCAGAAGACACATTTGCTCTATTCATTTTATAAGCAAATGAGTCTTCACTGGAGTAGCTTATAATTTAAATTAAATAAAGACAGCCCTTAAACAAATTTTATTTAAACCTTCCCTAAAATTAAATCAAAGAACATAAATTGAATAATTAATAAGTTCATAAAGCTATCTTGAAATTAATGTTTCAAAGAAACTTTAATGACAGGCTGGTGGCAAAATACTGTTAATAAAAATTCTAAGGATCCAACTTGTGATGGTGGATTTTAGGTGTCAACTTGACTAGGTTAAGGGATACCCACATTGCTAGTAAAGCATTATTCTTGTTATATATATAAGGGTGTTTCTGAAAGAGATTGGCATTTGAATTGGTGGACTAAGAAAGGAAGATCTGCCCTCACCCAATGTGGATGAGCACCATCCAATTGGTTGAGGACACAGAACAAAAAGGCAGAGGAGAAGCAAGTTTGCTCTCTCTTCTGGAACTAGGACACCCATCTTCTTCTGTCCTTGGACATCAGAACTCTAGGTCCTTCAGTCTTCAGACTTCTGGAAATGTACCAGTGGCACCCTAGGTTCTCAGTTCTTTGGCTACAGACTAATAGTTACACCACTGGCTCCTCCAGCTCTCAGGCATTGGGATTTGGACTGAGCTATGGTACCAGCTTTCCTATTCTCCACCTTACATATGGCATATCATGAGATCTCTCAGCCTTATCATAATATGAGCCAATTTCCATAATACATCCCCCTTCACATCTCTCTCTCTCACCTTCTGTCTGTCTTTCTCTCTCTCTCTCCTCTATTGGTTCTGTTTCTCTGGAGAACCCTGATTAATACACAACCCTAAATAAGAGTCCAAATAAATGGCAAGAAGAGGGAAAAAATGTCCTAACACATCTAGACAGGAGGACACCTGAGTGCAGATAATAATGATTTTGGTTTCCTGAACAACAATAAAATATGTTTTTTTTGGCCTTCAAGTCTGCAATGAAAAGAGTAATAAACAAATTACCTGAAGGAATTATATTCTGAATAGTCTATGATTTGGCCAAGCACTTGATTTCATACAATTTTCTTTTTTCTTTTTTTTTTTTTTTTTAAGATGGAGTCTTGCTCTGTCACCCAGGCTGGAGTGCAGTGGCGTGATCTCGGTTCACTGCAACTATGACCCTTTTATAGCACTATAATTTTCCACTTATATTATAAATATATAGTAGTATCTCTTCTTTTTCTACATTGACAATAGAATTAAGCTGACTCATCTTTGCACTTTAAGATTAACCAAATCTATCCAAATCTACTAGCTACTGAACAAATACTTGCTTATTTAGATAATAAACATAACAAATACAGAATTAAATAAGATAATATATGTCTTTGATTCCCAAAGTGTGTGCTGAGGTGCTCCAGGGTGTCCCAGTACATTCACAGGGTGCTGTGGATAGTTTGGAATTATAAGAGAAATACAGCAATATTCAATTTATAGCAGATACCATGTGAACTGCTAGCTCAAGGTCATTCAAAGTTTTAACACTGGATTGACCTACATTCCTTTTGATACCATATCTTCATAGAGCTGAGGTTTTGGTAGCTGCTGCAATTAAAAGCAAGTATTGTATAGAAATCAGTGCAGAGCATAAAATAAGGATAGTGTATCCAATCTGATTCCAAGATTTGGGAAGTTTGTGTCCAACAGGTATACATATTCTATTAGTGCATAATTTTGGTTAAGAATTAGAGAAATTATTTTTTCTTTTAAGTATTGTTTTCAAATGGCTACTAAGTTGTTAGAACATAAATACTTAAGTTGTTTGAATTCAAATACTTAATATATGAAACCGTTCGATATATCTTTTGGTCTTGAGGCACCAGGAAAAAATTACAATAGACATCATCAACAAGAAAATTTGGAGACCTGAATCGTTTTGTTTTGTTTTGAGACAGAGTCTTGCTCTCAGGCTGGAGTGCAGTGGTACGATCTCAGCTCACTGCAACCTCTGCTTCCTGGGCTCAAGTGATCCTCCTGCCTCACGCTCCCTAGTAGTTGAGACTACAGGCATGCACCACCGTGCCAGGGTAATTTTTGTATTTTTAGAGAAGACAGGGTTTTGCCATGTTGCCCAGGCTGGTGTGGAACTCTTGGGCTCAAGAGATCTCCCTGGCTGCACCTCCCAAAGTGCTGGGATTATAGGTATGAGTCACCGCACCCAGCTAACCTGAGTCTTAGCTGAGTATGCAGTGCATAGAAATCCCTAGTAAATGTTACACAGTATAATTAATAATATAACTGATGTAAATATATCAGTGAGCTGGGAATTTGTATAACACTTTATTTCAATGGCATCAAAATCTAAGAAATCAAAAGAAAAGTCCTGAAAGCAGGAGAGGAGGGGTAATCAGGGAATCCAGAGGAAATAGAATGATTTTGTGCTTTTGATCAATAGTGAGTCAGTTTCTGCTTAGCACTAATAAATCTTTTAGGAAGAAGCATGATTAAAAATTTGCCATTTGATGCATTTCTTCTTCCCACAGGGATGATCTAATGAGTGGAATGCCTTTAGGGGGCCACCCACATATTCTCCCCATAGGATCAATCTCAAATGGCAGCAGTGCTACCACACTGTAAATACCACCACCACCTGCCTACCCCCATTGATGCTGTACAGATTTATTTCCCTAACTCTGTTCTCTTCCCTGAACTCATCTCATATCCTATTATTTACTTATGGCCATTTGGATTTCTAATAGACATAAAAAGTTAACATGTCCCCCCCGCCACAGAAGTCTATTAATTTCCTTTCTGCACACACTGCCCTTACTTCAGGTCTGCTCTGCCTCAAGTCTTCCTCATCTCAATAAATGATATCTCAATTCATTTTAGTAACTGCTTGGGCCAAAAGCTTTGGAGTCATCTTGATGTTTCCCTTTCCCTCAGACTCTACATCCTATACATAAGAAGTCCCGTGGGCTTCTGATGACATCTTCTCACCTCGCTACATAGCCGTAAGCCACCACTCCTTTTGCCAGAACTACTGCAGCAACCCCCAAAGTCTCCTTGTCTTGTTACAGTATTCTTTCCACACAGTACCTACAGTGATCATTTCAAAATCAGATATTACCTTAAAGCTATACAATGGCTTTTTATTGCTTTTGGAATAAATTTCAAACTCTTCACCACAGACTCTAAGGCTTTTCATGATTATCCTGATACTTCTTTGACCTCACCACCTGATGAGCTTGACTACTTCTTTCTCTTTTCCCTCCTCTTCATCTTAAATCAGTATTATTTTTAATTGATAAATCACAATTTTATACCTTTATGGGGTACAATGTGATGTTTATTTTATATAATGTACATATATATAAACAATATGTGAATTATTAAATCAAGCTAATTAACATATCCATCACCTCACTTATTTATCATTTTTTGTGGTAAGATGTGAAATTTACTCTTAGTTATTTTGAAATATACATTATTGACTACAGTCATCCCCTGTTCAACAAATCTCAAAAACATATTCCTCCTGTCCATCTGAAACTTTATAGCCTTTGACCAACAACTCCCCATTCCCTCCTCCCACTTCTCCCAGCCTCCAGTAACCATCATTCTACTCTACGCCCATGAGCTCAGCTTGACTTCTTCTTCATAGCACTTATTATCATCTGATGTTACATTGTGTGTATATATACACATACGCTGTTTGTGTGTATATACACAAATACACACACAAACAGCACATATATATATATATATATATATATATGCGCTGTTTGTTTCTTTGGCTTGGTTTTTGTTTTAGAGACAGGGTCTCAATATGTTGCCAGGCTGATCTCAAACTCCTGGCCTTAGGCAATCCTCACACCTCAGCCTCCCCAAAGTGCCGGGATTATAGATATAAGCTACTGTGCCCAGCTTTGGCTTGCATTTTCTACTTCCTCCCCACTAGAGTGTAAACTCCAAACAAGTAAGAACTTTATATATTATATTCATTGCAGTACCTTCAGCACCTAGAATAGCAGGTGAATAATACATATTTATTAAGATGAGATATTTTTGGTCTCAAACAACAGGAGCTCAGTCTGGATGCCTGATGTAGCTATTGAGAATATCAATTCTGAGACTTAGGTGAGAATATGTTGTTAGAACAGTGACAATATCTTTTTTTATTTTGGTACTTTAAAGTTTATAAAAACCCTTTCACATACATAATCTCCTTTGACTCTCTAACTCTGGCAATGTCAGCACAGCTGACTAGGAATTATTATCCCTTTTTGAGAATGTATAAACTCTCTCAGAGAGTAAAAGTTGTCTCCAAAATAATGCAGTGCTTGTAACCATCAGGCCAATGAGGATTATTCTGGAACTTCTGTGGTGGGAGGCAGTGTAAAACAGTGGCTTGGGGATACAAACTTTGGAACCATGCAGATCTACTTCTCATTCAGCCACTTAACAGCCAAATATTTACTTTTCCCCACCTGTAAAATGGGGAAATAGGTTCAGTTGAAAGAACTTAGGTACAGCTCTTAGCACTGTAAGTGCCTGGCATGTAGCAGATGGTTGATCTATTTGCATGTCAGTGTGTCTGTGTTTTATTAGACACTAGGATGTTTTGGAGCAACTAGTTCAGGCTGGTCATCCTGCCATCATTTGAATTCCTGAGGGAATCCCTAACGCAAATGAGATTGTTATCTGTACCATTCTAAGCCAAGGGGTAGCATTCTGGAGTCTTCTTCCCAGACTGTGAGCTGGAAGTCTCCACGGCTGTTCTGTACCATTTGAAGAGCCCTAGATGCCATTTCAGATGCCACACTACTCTGTACTCAAAACCATTTCAAATATCCATCTACGCAGTAAGTCTGTTATGTGCAAGGCCATGTGTCTGATCCCCAAGGCTTAGATACTGAGAAGTTCCCTGTTCCCAGAATTCAAATCTTAGAGCACTTGTGCATCAGTATCACTTGAGAGTTAAATAAAAAAAAATCAATGCTCAGGTGCCACCCCCAAAGATTTAGATTCATTTAGACTAGCATAGAGATTCTTTATCTTTAGCATGCATCAGATTCACCTGGAGGGCTTATAAGCAAATTTCTGGGGCCCCCAAATCCTGTTTCTGATTCATTGTTTTTAAAGTGGGGCCTGAGAATTTGCATTTTCAGTGAATTTGCATTTCAGGTATTGCTGGTACTGGTACCTGGATCACAGTTTGAGAACCATTTGAATAGATTAGGAATACCCTAATAGCCTAACAAAATTAATCTATTATCTCTGAATAATGATCAATTATATTAGTAAGTTCCTGAGCCATCCACTTTCTTCTTGTGAATAGACATTAAATCACCATAAAATTATTCCTGAAGCTACCTGTTATTCTTTGCCTAATGTCTAGACAGTTTATCCATGTTGGGATAACGGGCCTTTCCCAGATAATGGCTCATCTTCCCTGTCATTTGCTCTTTAACAGTGTAACTCCCTTGACTGCACCGCAACTTGGCCATCTGAGCTTCTGCAATTTCTTCCCATTTTTATCTGTAGAAAATTATTTTTGGTCATAGATTGGTACAAAATAAAGCCCTGAATTTGGATATCTCTTCCCAGGAAGATCTGGGTTTAGACCAGGCAGCCAGTGGTTAAAACCTGAGTGCTGGTCCAGAAGGTTTATCAGCTGGAAGTAAGGATGTGTAGGAAGATGTGCCTTTAGTTGGAGGTCACACCTGAGAATTCTACAGAGCAATTTTAATAACAGTCGGAAATCTGAAGGTTATCTCCTACAGCTTTCTGGAGCTTTGGCTCGTGACAGGCAGGTAAAATGTGTGGCTATCAGAAGGCAGATGTGGTTCTCCAGGCTAGACTGGCTGCTCAGCCCTACCTACTAGAATTTAAAACAATGTTTCCTATTGCTCCCCAGATTCCTTTATGATAGAGAACATCTAGGATGGAGATCTTCTATAGCACACGAGAGGAGACCCAGGACTTAGGATCAAGTCTCTCAGTTTCTTTGGCAACAATGCAGTGATTGAGGCAGAGGCATTTAAAAAAACAAACAAACAAAAAAACTACTTGCTCTAGACCATACTCACTGTTAAACAGAGGCTTAAGGCAAAAGCTCTTACATGTATGTGGGTAATGATGAGTAAAAGATGCAGCTGCAACTAATTAGGTAATACCATATTTAGAAGAAAAGAAGACTTCATTTTGGAGATTTTCAGGATGCATAGAAATATACTTGACATCCATAATGTATCAAGACAAAAATAGATATACTTTTATCACAGAACTGCAAAAAAATCACTTCACGCATAAATTTCCAAAGCTTTCTCTCCTTGTCACTGCTTAGATTGAATCAATGTATAAACTAATTATGTTTACTCTCTCTCAATCCTGCCTTTATATATGACCCTGAAAAAGAACAAAATATTCTCTCTGGTAGCAAAAATAAGAAGGAACATCAGAAGCTCCTAACATGTTTTCCATTGCTTGGTTCTTACGTCTCTTGGCTTACCTGGTGCTGCCTCTCACAGCTGTATTCAATCAGTGCTCGTAGCCAGGAAATGCTCTGTTCACCTCTTCTCCTCCATAAGAGGGGCTCTTCACTGTCTTCTTCCTTCTTCAGATAAACACTCAGCAGTCCAGTCCCCCCTCCATACATATGGTAGAAAAAGGTCAAGCAGTGTTTTCCGGAGACTCCTCGCAGAGGCCTGGACAAAAGGCGTGCTTTTTGTCCATACACCATGTGGGAGGCCTCAATGTACATGTAGTAGCCTTGATGAGAATGAAAAGCAGGTATCGTCAAAAAGGACACAAATTACCTTTTCTCCTTCCATAATGTTCTTTCAGAATTTCAAGTCAAGATGACCTGACTAGAAGTACTGATAAAGAGTTTTATAATTTTGAATACATATTATCTAAAGAGAAGCTACAAAAGTGAGACCAGAAAAATGTTTTCTTAAATGATTTATAATTCAGTTTAATATATGAGGTAATTAATATACTAGTATTATGCCACTGATACAGTGATTAACACATCAGAATTTATATTACTCACTCATGGACAATATTCTAAAGCTTCCAGATGTTGGTTTGGAATGAGAGAGAGAGTGCGTTTTGTAGTCAGGTAGATCTGGGTTCAAGTCTTGACTCTATTTGTTGTCTGTGTGATTCTGGTCTAATGAATAATCTCTGAACTTACATTCATCATTTTAAGATAAGGGTTGATAACACCTGTGCTACAGAATTGTGAGAATTAAATAACATGATGTATGCTCACATGTCATGCATATTCCATTATTTTTCTGTCTTGCTCAATTCCTAAAGTTTTTTGTGTTGCTTTTTTTCAGTCCTGAAAGCATATTTTGTAACATTTTAAAATTGCCTTTCCAATTTTCTAATTTTATTGCTATTTTTTAATTTGTTGGTTTCAGGCAGAAACAGAATTAGTTGGCATGTAGGTAAGACAGTGGCATGCTGCAGCCAGCTTCCCCAGGCTTCCACAGTCCACTGCATGCATCCTCTCCCAGCTCCACGTGACTTCACATTGGTAGCTGGAAATGTGCCACGATGGGACTATTTACACCACCGAAACTGGATATGTATACTAGTCAGCACCTCCTTCCCAAAGAGAGCCAGTTGGTGTTAAACAATCACTAACGTGTCACTGAAGTAAAACTGCATGTGAATAGCAATACAAGAGGTCTTTTCTAGAGTAATTCACTGGTAATATAATTTTGTGCATCTGAGGCCCATTATTCCAAAGGCCCTGAACATTATTCCAAAGAACTACTGAGTCAGTAGTTCTTAATCTTTGATCACTTGATGAAAAGTTTAGGCCTCTTCTATTTGAAAAATACACAAAGAAGGCCGGGCGCGGTGGCTCGCGCCTGTAATCCCAGCACTTTGGGAGGCCGAGACGGGTGGATCACGAGGTCAAGAGATCGAGACCATCCTGGTCAACATGGTGAAACCCCGTCTCTACTAAAACTACAAAAAATTAGCTGGGCATGGTGGCGCATGCCTGTAATCCCAGCTACTCAGGAGGCTGAGGCAGGAGAATTGCCTGAACCCAGGAGGCGGAGGTTGCGGTGAGCCGAGATCGCGCCATTGCACTCCAGCCTGGGTAACAAGAGTGAAACTCCGTCAAAAAAAAAAAAAAAAAAAAAAGAAAAGAAAAGAAAAATACACAAAGAAAGTTTGCATGCTACTTTGTTGCTTTGTTTGGTGTTATATTTGTGTTTGGAATGTTTGTGTCTCCCCAAATTCATATGTTGAAGCCCTAACCCTAGTGTGATAGCAAATGAAGATGGGGCACTGGGGAGATAATTAGGGCTAGACGAGGTCATGAGGCCGAAGCCCTCCTGATGACAGTAGTGCTCCTATAAGAAGAGATACCAGGGAGCTTGTTTTCTCTATCTCTTCAGGTGCACACACCAAGGAAAGGCCATGTGAGCACAAAGCGAGATGGTGCCCGTCTGCAACATAGGAAAAGAGCCCTTGTCAGGAACTGAAACAGCTTGCACCTTGATGTTGGGCTTTCCAGCCTCCAAAACTGTGAGAGGTAAATTTCTGTTGTTTAAACCATCTAGCGTATGATATTTTGTTATGGCAGCCCAAGCAAACGCCAACATTTGCCAATTTTATTTTTTAAATATATGATGTAAAAAATAATCTTTACAAAGTATCATATGTCTCATTATTTCATGATGAAATTCGTGACCAAATCAAGGGGAAAAATAGAGAGATCCCAAATAATACATGCAAATGAAATGGTTTCTTTATAGTTTGAAGTTTAATCAATGAACTCTAATTAAGCATTCCCCAAAATATGGTGATCAAGATGTCCCAACGAGAATTGGTTGGAAGTCCCCTCTATGTGCCTGAGAGGCCTTTCTCCTTTTCTCATTTCTATAAACACAAACTTGAGAAGTTCTATAGACTTATTAAAACAGTTGGAGAAAGCATCGTTGGTCTTAATAAACTGTGTGCACAGTGCAACCTCTTCCCCAAGTGTTTTACTCTATAAAGTTTTTACCCTGCAAAACTGGGCTGATTCACAGGATGTGGCCTCCATCAACCAGTCACATCTACGGAATGATGCTGCCCCCAAGAAGCAGAATCAGAGTTCTGTGTCTGTCACTTCAGGTCACCTGTTATCAAGGCATGGTGCCACGAAAGGCTCCACTAGCTGGGGATTCCTGAATGCAGTGAACAAATGGAAATCAAAAACCTCCTTGAGGGTACTTTAAAGACTGCATACATTTCAGCCCTGTTCAAAAGTAAATTTTAATTAGAAGGATAACTGGTTTAAATAAGAAATAGAAATTGTGAGTGTCTTGATCTGGTATGTTACATTTGACATCCAGTCAATTTCAACTTTTCATCTCATTGGCAGTAGTTTCGTCCAGATGGATGCTAAAGGGAAATGGCATAGCTGCCAACTTTCCCATGATATGCTTAAAAATATTGGCAAAAATGCTATAAATGTTCTGGAATGCTCACTGATGACATCCTCATTACAAAATCCAGTGGTTAGTTTTCAGTCTTTGTTATTTTTGTACCATCAGCAACATTGGACGTAATAGTTTACTTCTTACTTCAGAAAGTAGAATTACTTTCTTACCTTTGCTTGCAAGGTACTGAATTCTCAGATTTTTTTTCTCCTTCACTGGTCATTCCTTTCTCGTTCACATTTCTTTTTTTTTTTTTTTGCCAATTCCACTTTCTTTCCTGACCTCTTGACCCTGGAGTGCCCCAAGGTCCAGTTTTTACTTCACTATTCTCACTTCCTTGATGATCTTGTTTCAGGACTTTATCAAATATGTTGTTATATCTCAAATTTAAATTTTCAATCTTTTTGCTGAAATCTAGATTTGTTCAACCTGTCTAATAGACATCTCACTCACTGTCAAGTAGACATCTCACACTGAACGTATTCAAAACTCAACTCCTAACAGCCTGAAGTAGACTCAATGTCCAGTCTCTCACACCTAAACCTGTGAGTCACATGCCACTACTCTCTTTCTCTCATTCTCCACATCAAGACTATCAGGAATTCCCATTGGCTGTACCTTTAAAATATATTGATAATGCAGTCACTTCTCTTCTTGCTGCCTCTACTGCTATCACCCTGGTCCAAGCTGCTATCATTTCTCGCTTGTGTTAATGCAACAGCTTCCTAATTACTCTGTCTGCTCTACTCTTGTCTCCTGCAGTCTCAACACTGTATTCATAGTGCTCCTTCTAAAGCAAAAACAAAATCATACCATTTATTTAAAATCTTTCATTGGCTCAGCATTTCAGAGCAAAAGCTGAATTCCTTACAATTGACTTAGGACCCTGTACAATCTCCCACCTATTCTTTTAACTCTCTCATTTCTACTGTGTTTCTCCTCACTCACTGTGCTGCTTGGCCATACTGGCCTTTGTATTATTCCTGGAATATGGCGGATATGCTGCTACCTCAAGGCCTTTGCATGTGCTATGCCTGGCTCTTCCTCCAGATAATCTCGGGTCTTACTCCCTTACCTCCTTTAAGTTTTTGCTCAGATGTTACCTTTTCTATTAGACCTATTCTTATCATACTATTCCAAATTGCAATCCCTGTTCCTTTCCTATAATGTAATAAGTTTTCCAAAGTTAATTCCCTCTTAACATACTAATTTTTTTTCTTTCTTCCTTTTTTTTATTTTATTTTTTTTTTTTTTTTTTTTTTTTTTTTTTTTTTTATGTTTGCCTGTCTCTCTCCTCTAGAATTTACAAAGGCAGATATTTTTTTCTTGTTTAGTTCACTGCCACATTCCCAGGTCTTAGAACAGTGCTTGGAACATAGTAGATGCTCATTAATATCTGTTGAATAGATGAATGAACACATTTGTTCCCCACAGCTCTAAGCACAAACCAAGGTGACCATTTATAGGGCTCCATCAAAGTCACTCCAAATGTGTGAAGTTCTTAGTAATGAGATGTGCACTTGACTAAGATGCTCCAAGGCAAACTAGAGCAAATCCAAGTTTTGGTAAAATTAAAGTCTTATCAAAGCAAATCTTCTCAAACGAGTTCTACACCATCTGAAGTATTTTTTTAATGAACACTTAAGATAATTCTTTGAGTTCATTACCTTCATTCTTTCACTGGCAACAAAATTGGTACACGAGAAGCACAGGGGTTTTGCACATTCAGTAATGAAAGGAACCTTTACTTTACATCTTTTCTTTAACATTTTCTAACTTAAGTTAGGTCAATGTAAATAACACAGATATACATAATCCTAACAGAAGGGTGTGTTTACTTTAATTCCATGGAAAGATAGATCGAGACATGAAAATGACCATGGTATATCACCTAACTATGCACAAAGGAATCCCATCTATCCTACACATAAGTTAGGAGCATGGTAGATGAAAACAATATCCTAATACATTTAACTAAAAAACATTTTCTCCCAAAAGTAATTTTTAAGACAACAAGAAAAAAATGTTTGCACCTGCTTTGGAGCTCTGAAAAGGCCCATTTGAATCCTAGGTAAAGGACCTTAGCTGTAGATGAAATTCTCAATATGGGGAAAAAAGCTCCTCTGAAAGAGGCTGTCACTAGGGAACTGGAAAGTAGAGATTATTAGGTCCCTGAAACATAAAGGCTTTTCAAAATGGAGGGGAAGCAAGGAATTCATCATGAGAGAGATGACCCAAGACTTGTCTTTTGTTTAGTGATGATGGTTGTGCATTCCTACCAATAACACTACAAATCTGGACAAGGATTATTCTGAGGTCCTGTAAGAGAAGAAAACTCATTATCCCCAGGATCATTTGATTGAATTCTTTCTTTCATTGGTCCAATGCACTAATTCATTTAGCTTCAGAGGGTGAAGTACTAGTCTGATTGCCCAGTTGTTGCCAACAGTTTGGGACTCTAAATCCGGGATAGCCTGCACAGCCTCCTCTATCCATCTGTTTTTTGGACCACACACACCTCCACAGGTGTGACTCCTGAAGTCTACTATGCTTTCAGTTTAGGCACCTGTGGGTCTCAGGTATCAGGCTGAAACTATTCACTAAGGTTTCCAGTTCCAGAAACCTTCATATTTGGTACCATAAAATATGAAAGGAAGTCTCCAATGTTGCTTGTTGTATAATTGTGCTGGTTTTGGAAGAGAGGAGTGACATCAAGGGGAATGTAAGCACCCACTACTTTTCTTGAATAATTCTGGTCTTTATAAATATCCTTTAGATATAAATTATATTCTAAGCACACACAATAGTTCTCCCTGGTCCTTAGTGTATATATCCCAAGACCCCCAGTCGAGCCTGAACCCACAGATAATACCAAGCCCTATATAGACTACGTTTGTTCCTATACACATATACCTGTGATAAATTTTGTTATAAATTAGATGCGCTAAAAGATTAACAACTCATAATAGAAAAATTTTAACAATACTCTGAATGATGCACAATTTAAAACTTATGAATTGTCTAGTTCTGGGATTTCCCATTTAATATTTTCAGACTGCCATTGACTGAGAGTAACTGAAACTCTCAGTTGGAGAGTGAACCTGTGGATAAGGGAGGATTACTGTATGTATATTACATAAGGCAATACCTATGTAGAGCATTCTAGACAAACATCTTACCTAAACATAATTTTAACAAACTTATCAATGAATCAGAATATGCCTCTCTAATGTACAAACCCATTATTCCTTTTGATGACACATACTTTTCTTCTTGATTTGTATATTACACTTGCATTCCCCAGAAAAGATCAGGACTTCACAGAGAGCCACTCTGCCTCACATGTGTTCGGAAATCAGAGAAAATCTCTGCATGTTGACAGGTTGTGCCACATTACAGCTTCAAGCACTGTCTGTCTCAGCAAACAAAAGCTCTGGACGGGAGCCAAGAAGCCCCAGTGTTGAAGCTTCAGACTGACTCACGTGTTCTTGCACTTGAAGGATTCCAGTCTGTGAAAGGGATTCCTAACTGGAGAAAATACGTTACGTTCTCTCTGCGGGTCATTGTTTAATATTCAAAACAGGGGTTCCGATGGATCTATCGGGAGTTCAGGGTCCCATCTGTTCTTTGCACAGCAACTGTGATGTGTTTAAGACACACAGACACACACCACATCCATAATTCTGCACTGTGAAGCAGCTGTTCTTCCAGTCTTGTGGCTCTTTTGCAGGGTAGGGAAGGCGCCTGAGTGGCCTGTGTGGAGAGGCTGTGTGGAATGAACAGCTAGCTGCATTCGTCAGCTGGAAAAGGAGTCTTAAAAATCAGGGAAAAAGATAACAATATTTTTGAAGAACAACTGCAGAAGTTGTCGCACTAAAATTTCTCTTTTAAAAGGCTGTCATAATTGAGGAGTTATTGTTTAACGCGTACGGAGTTTCAGTTTTGGGAAATGAAAAAAAGCTCTGGAGATGGATGGTGGTGACGGTTGCACAGCAATGTGAATAGACTCAGTGTCACCAAATCATACACTTAAAAATGGTTAAAGTAGTACATTTTATGTTATATGCATTTTACCACCAATTTTTTAAAAAGCTTATCACAGAAGCGTTCTCTGTGTAAGTAGAATTTGGCAACATCAGAAACTAACATAATAAATAAAAAATAAGTTATGGAAAGACTGAAGGACATAGGAGATTTTAATAATCTGGAGCTAATTCCTCAGATAGTTACAAACTACCTGGGCAGCGTTTTTACATGTCTGAATATCAACTACCAAAATTCTTAAAAGACAGGGACTTGAAATAAACTGGAACTAACACATTAAACACGGAGTTGTGATATTATTTTGTCTCACAGCAAAATTTTATAGACAAATTTCAATATTTAATATTTTAATGTATTAATATTTCAATCACACAAGAAGTTCTTGTGTTCTTGGTATTGAAGATTTCTACCTTTTCTTAGTAGCATAGTGGAAGAGAATTTATTTGCCAGAAATAGGGAAGATTTATTGGAACATTTAACTGTATCACAAAAGAAAGTGATGGTGTTTCTTTCTCTGGAAATTGTTAAGAAAATGATACAGAGCTGCTTTTCTGGAATAGTAGGATCAGGGAAGGAGAACTGAATGACTTTTTTTTTTTTTTTTGAGACAGAGTCTCACACTGTTGCCCAGCTGGAGTGTAATGGGGCAATCTCAGCTCATTGCAACTTCCACCTCCTGGGTTCAAGCGATTCTCCTGCCTCAGCCTCCTGCCTCCTGAGTAGTTGGGATTATAGACATGCACCACCATGCCTGGCTAATTTTTTTATATTTAGTAGAGACAGGGTTTCACCATGTTGGTCAGGCTGGTCTGGAATTCCTGACATTGTGATCCCCCTGCCTCGGCCTCCCAAAGTGTTGGAATCACAGGCATGAGCCATCGTGCCCGGCCAACTGAATGACTTTTATCTATTCACTGGGGGAGTGAGTGGCCAGGAAATGTTACAGTTGACGATATTTTCTCACTAACCTGGATAGTTACTGTTGGCCAATATATTCGAGTATCATTTGGCTACAAAATCCCTGTAAACTTTAGAACAACTAAAACTAATGTTTACAAAGAATTCTGACAGCATAGTATTATATGAATGTTAATAAAATTATAATGGCCAATATCACCTTGGGAACTTTGTTATGACTTGTATTTATTGTCTCATAAATACGGTAGTCTCAAGTTCTACAACCCCCACTGGATGCCTGAAATCGTGGATAGCACAAAAATGTATATATACTATGCATTTTTCCTATACATACATATTTATAATAAAGTTTAATTTACAAATTAGGAAGAGTAAGAAATACATAACAGTAACTAATAAAACTATCATAATGATATATTGTAATAAGAATTATGTACATGTGGTCTCTCTTGAAATATCTTACTGTACTATACTTACTTTTCTTGTGCCTATGTGAGATGATAAAATGCATTTGTGATGAGACAAAGTGGGACGAATTATTTAGGCATTGTAAAGCAGTGTTAGGCTACTATTGACTTTCTGGGGACACATCAGGAGGAGGAGCATCTGATTTGGGTGATCCTGGATGAATGAGCCATGATGTCATGGATGGCTGGATGTCAGGAGATGATGATGTTGGTGTCTAGAGATCCTCAATAGTTGAAGGTTTTTGTTTGCTTGTTTTTGCCAAAAAATTTGGAAGAGCATTGTAACGGAACGTTATTATCTCTTTCTTTTTAACTCATTAAAGTGTTGCCAAGATGTTGCAGTCCTTTGATCTTACTGGTGACTTTAACGCTGCGTTCCATCCTAGGATCATATTCCATAATTTTGTCCTTTGATGTCTGTACAATTTGAAACCCTTTGGCAAATTTCAGTAATATCCACATAGCTGGTTTTGCTTCAGTTTCATCATCTTTCTCTTCCTCTGTAGGTAGAATGTTCTTCCAATTCCTCATTTGGAAACACTTGAAAACCTTCAATATGTTCTTCTACTTCTTCATCAAGTATGTTGGCAAATCCTTCACCAACTTCTCTTGCTGTGTGAATGATTAAACCTTCAATATGTTCTTCTACTTCTTCATCAAGTATGTTGGCAAATCCTCCACCAACTTCTCTTGCTGTGTGAATGATTTTCCTAACTTCTTCATCAATCCTCAGAAAGCCTTTAAAATCATTCACAACTTTACTCCTTAAGTTCTTCCGGCAGGCGCTTGCAGTTTCTGGTTCTAATTTGTCCACTGCAGCTTTGATGAATGTTATTGCGTCTGTAATAGTGAATGATTTCCAGCACAGATTACATCCAGATTAGGGTCTACATCAATTGCTAATCAAATGTGATCAAATACAAGGCAGGTGTATGTTGCCTTGACAAACTCAATGAAGGTAAAGGCTGAAGCAATGAGGTTGTATTCAGAGGCAAAAACACAACTGGAATATTTTCATTTTGTTTTTATAGCAGACAGATTTAGGATGGCTAGGAGCATTGTCTATTATTAACAGGACTTTAAATTCCAACTCGTCTTCCAAGTAATTTTTTTTTTTTTTTTTACTTCTAGGATAATATACTGGTGGAACCATTTCATAATCAAGATGGCTGTCACCCATACTTTCTGATTATCTTGCCAAAACATGGGCAGATAATTTTTGTTTCTAAGAGTACTGGGTTCTTTGCTTTGTACGCTATGCCTGGCTTTATCATATGCCTTGAGGCACTGCCACAGGATACTAGAGTTCATCTGTCTTTATATGCTTTATGCCTTGGTGCCTGCTTTGCACTTTTATGAATGCAGGTTTTATCTTCTTCCAGAAGACTTGAAGATTTGCTTCAGATGGCATCCTTTCTTTTAAATTATTTCTTCAACTTTGCCAGAAAGGTGGCAGAAACTTCTTCATTGGCAGATGTAACCTCTTCAGTATTTTTTATATTTGTCAGTCCAAACCTATTCCTGAATCTATGTAACCATCTCTTACTTGCAATAAATGGCCTGGTGTCACTTTTTCAGGGGATCCCTTGCTGAAGTCTTTGTATAGTCTCAATGCTTTCTGTTGCAACATTTTGTCAATTGGACCATGTTTTCTTTTCATGTCTTCCACTGACAAATTTAATGCCTTTTTTTCCATCTTCACTAAACACTTATTATGTACTGTGGCCATAATTTCTTTAGTTTGAGGTGCAACAGCAAAACTAGCACAAATTTCTTTTTCCTTCTTTACAATTTCACAAATAGAAGATGATACGGTTTGGCTGTGTCCCCACCCAAATCTCACCTTGAATTGTAATAATCCCCAGTGTCAAGGGTGGGGCCAGGAGGAGTGAAGTGAATCATGAGGGCAGTTCCCCCCTACTTTTATGGTGGTAGTGAATAAATCTTACTAGATCTTCTGGTTTAATAATGGGAGTTCCCCTGCACAAGCTCTTTTGCCTTGTCGCCATGTAAGACGTCCTTTTGCACTTCCTTCATCTTCTGCCATGATTGTGAGGCTTCCCCAGCCATGTGAAACTGTGAGTCCGTTAAACCTCCTTTCCATTATAAATTATCCAGTCTCAGGTATGTCTGTATTAGCAGAGTGAGAACAGACTAATACAGAAGGTTTCATTCTTAATGTAGTCCTTAGCAACCCCAGCATACAATTATTTTTCTTTCCTTATCAAGTCAAGAACTTTCATCTTTTCATTTAAAGGAAGCACTTTATGGTTTCTCTTTGGCGTATCTGAATTGCCAGAAACACTATGCTTGTGCTTTGGGGCCACTGTGAAGTAAAATGAAGGTGACAAACGCAAGCACTGTGGTATCAGAACATCTGATAAGGGAGATGGCTACTAAGTGACTCATGGTCAGAAAGCATAGGCAGCATGGATGATGCTAGTGAAATGGGTGACTCACATACTAGGTAGGATGGAGAAGGATGGGGCCACACAATGTGAGATTTCATCACACTACCCAGAACTGCACTGAATTTAAAACTTTTGAATTATTTCTGGAATTTTGTATTTAATATTTTCAGACCACAGTTTACTGCCCTCAGAGAGGAAGATCACAGAGAAGAGAAGACTACTGTAAGTAGCACCTATGTCAGGAAACTTTCTGTTTCTGCCAGGATAGAGCCACTCAAGCACATGGTGGCAGAAAATGATTTGTCAAATCCTGCAAAGTCCATCCCACTCCGATGCAAGTCACTATCCACCTGTCACAAACACTTTTATTATTATGCTATTAAATAGGAGCCAAATGATGGAGGTGGATTTAGTTGGTTTTCTAGTCTTTATTGTTGTTCTACTAGAATGACTTGTTTTACAAATGTTTCCCAAACTTTAGTCGTACAAATATCACCTTTGTGATATTTTTTGCCTATCCATATTTGTACTATTATTAATTTAATGTTTCTCTTTAAGTAGATTCCATTTTTAGTACATTTATTCAAATAGGAAACTTCATATTAGCATGAATATAAACAGCTAGCTATAAACCTATGAAATAATGGTTTTGATGTGCTGGTTATATATTTTTCTTATACATGAATATTACTAGCACATTAGAAAAATATTCATGTACTTAACACATGAATTACCTGGTGATAAATGTAATGTAATCTGGGTAACAACGGCCTAAGGTTCCAACGGAACTTCTGGTTTCTACTAACTCATTTTACTTGTACTCATATGTCATAATTTGCTATTTTATAAAAGCACAAATGACAAAACAATGAATCCGGGAAAATATTCCAGACATAAACTTCAGAATTTGTAGAAGATTCACTAATTGTAAAAATAATAATACCATTCAACTCAGTGGAGCTTATAATACTACTATTCAGTTCAGTGGAGCTTATATATTATTAAGTTTCACAGGTATAATCTCAGTTAATCATCAGAGCCACACTATGAGATTAGCAGATGTCAGTCTGGTTGTGCTACTACAGCAGAATAGCTAAGATTAGGTAATTTATCAAGAACAGAAATTTATTTCTCACAGTTTTGGAGGCTGGTAAGTCCAAGATCAAGGTGCCAACAAGTTTGCTTGTCTAACAAGGGCTGCATCTTCTAGAGGGGAGGAAAGCTATGTCCTCACATGGTGGAAGGCATAAGGGCAAGCAGTTTGAATGCTGCCTGAAACCTGTTTTACAAATGCATCAATCCCATTCACAAGGAAGGAGTCCTCATTGCCTAATCATAACCTCTTAAGAGTCCCATCTCTTAATCCTGTTACATTGGCCAATAAGTTTCCACACCTGAAATTTGGAGGAGACACACTCACATCATAGCAGCAGGTCATTTATTGTTATCTTTATTCTACATATGGAGAAACTGAGGCTCAGAGAAGTCATGCTTTCTCTAGGTTATTCAGGCAGCAAATGTCAGAGGCAGCTCATCATTTGGTCTTTCCATACCACGCTATACTCTAAAATTTGGAAAGGTTTATTGCATCACCAGTCAGTAAGTCAGGAACTATAGCTTCCTTGGAATTGCTACATATGATGATGTATTGATTATGAAAGACACAAAATAAATGGACATATTTATAGTGTGTCTTTTCTGAGCTTCTCTTTTTATTTATTGATTTATATTGACTGACCAGCTAATGTAGTTGTCTGTAAAACAGCTTTGTGGGACTCTCTCCTTTCTTTTTCCTCCCTGTATGTGTTGTTTCAAGCACAGATGGCAGGCTTTCAGAATGGGAAGTGAAAAGGTAGAATTCAATCTACAAATACGAGTATATCTTCAGAGAGTTCCAGAGTGCACTACATTCATTCAAAAAGAATCCTGTTATATCAATACCAAACAAACACTCTGTAGTCATCAAGGAGGAAAATACTGTGGCCAGGTCTTTGAGTTTATTACTTTACTAATGTATAGCATAGAAAGTTCAGCCATTTTGGTATCCTGGCATTGCTGTATTGCCTATATATGAAAAGGAGACAGAACAGATTGTTAGGACTAAATGCAATAAATCAGCAATACAGGCTATAGGAGGTCTCCTTTTCAAATGTAATTGTGGTTTAAGTTGCTTATCTAATTACAGGTGAGCTTCCTGTTGCTATCCCAGGATCCAAGCAGACAATAGTTAATACTCCCTTGAATGGGTTTTATTCAGTGTTTTAATATCTTAGATGCATGTTGCTTTAGCTGATCTAGAAGATATGATCTATGAACTTGCTGTGTCAGTTAAAATTTTCTTATTATTTTAGAATATATCATCCATGGAAAAGAAATTTCAGTGACATTAATCTAAGCAACACTACATTTATACTATAATAACCCCCTACCCTCAATATCTAATCACTCTCAATATAAGGTTCTTCATCCTCCATTATCCTCTGGGTGATGTCCAATCACCTTGGCCTGTCCTCAGCGAGAATTCTGTTAGGTTGGTTTAGTCAGAACTTCCCTTACCCTTGATGTTACCTCTTAGTCGTTTTTCCTTCTGACCCTCAACTATTTGACTACAAATCCTCACTTGCCTGCACTTTATTCAAAGCTGAGCCCAATCTCTCTTCCCTACTGCAAAATCCCATTGCAGTGGCCCCTATAACTATCCAACGGTCCTGAATCAAGCCTGCCTTACTGTGCTTTAACAAGTGTCACTGCATAATTTTTTCTTTAACATAATTAGATGTCATCAATATTTATTACTCGAGATGAGGACTTCTAAAGGAAAAGAAGTAGAAATTTCCATGGTCTCTTAGGCAGTTTAAAGCCAAAGGCAATATAAATATAAATTTTTATATTTATACTCTTCCCCTCCTACCCCCTGCCAAAGAACAGAACACCATGAAATAAAGTAATCTTAGATACAGCAAGACCTTGGGCAGAACAGTCAGAACATAGCAACAAAAGAATAGGAGGGCAGAGACACAAAGATCTCATTCAAAGCACTATGACTGGTTCGCTTGTAGTGCAGAAGGAAGAGAGTATATTTTGAGTATAATAATCATGTTCTTAAATAAATAATGCTAAAAAAATAAAATACCAAAGGCATCCCCTCTGTCTCTGTTAAGTAACTTGTAGCAGAGATATATTCTGCTAACAAAAATTAGAAAAAGATTTTTTTTTCAAGAAAACACCTGCTTTGAGGTTATCAGAGACATTTTCAGACAGCGAGGACATGAGGGACCAAGATCTCAGAAAAAAATGGAAGGTCAACGAAATGAGCTCAGTATTCTTCAAGATGCTTTCCACCTTAGGGTACTTGCCTGTTTAGTTTAGATGCTATTCAGAGAACAGCTGCCAAGTGGCAGAGAAACCAACAGATCTCACTGGGTTGGGAAGGTAGTAACTGGATTTCAGGGCTACCAAAGCAACCAGGACTTTCAGGGCCAGCTTTTCTGAGAAAAGAGAGATATGAAAAAGTGAGCCCATCACTTGACAATCTTCTTCTAAAGCATTTGCGAAATTCTTGAATTGCAGAGAGCAAGAGGCCAAGAAGCCAAATGCAAAACAGTGGGATTTTTAGCAATCTCATCAGCTTAAGAGACAAAAATTGAAGATTAGTGCATACTAAGGAGGAGAGTTCCTAGTTAAATCGGAGAATATATTTTTGGAGGGTATATCCCAGGTTTAGGGGAGAAGCAGAAGTAGGCCAGCAAAACAGAACTACAACACTACCTCAAGTTAGCTTAGTTCTGATTGAACTGACGTGATCTGCTGTATTCGAGTTGTCTACTGGAGAACAGGTTGAATTCTCTCTAGAAGGAAGTACCATCACGCCAGGATTCTATAATTTGTCATTGGCAAGTCTAGTATTCAATCAAATTTACCAGACATTATCAAGAACAGGACCAGAGAGGATTGGGGCGTAGGTAACAGATGACAGAAACAGAACCACAAGTGCCCCACATGTGGAGTTATCACACAAGTGTTGCAAATAGTTATGATTCAATAACATGAGCATTCAATTATATGTTTAAGAAAATAGATAAGACAGAGAATTTCACCAATTAACTCAAATATATTCAAAAGCCAAAAAATTGGAGGAATACGGGGCCTTCAGAATGGTGGAGTAAGGACCTCTGAAAATATGCTCCAGCATAAAAGCAATGAGAACCCTTGCAAAAAAAAAAATGTTCACAATCAACTTTTTCAGAATTCTGGAAATTAACTAAAGGTTTTGACAATCCAAGAGTGCTTTTCCCGAGAAAAATGACTGAATTTTTCTAAGAACCTTTTTACTTGCCCCAATTCCATCTCCATCTCTTCTACTCTGCAAAAGATGTAAAAGCCAAGAACTTTGTAACTAGCTGTTTTAAAAAACAGTAGCTTAGCAGCTGCTGGAAGACACAGAACAGATTTGGAGTTCCCTAAAAGCCCCATCTCTAGAGAACTGGCATTATTTAACCTGTTTAGCAGCTTCTGAAGAGTTTCATTCTCAGGGCTTACCTTTATTTAACCTAACTGAAGTAAATCTTACTCTATATGAACAACTTTATCCACCATGGCATTTATCAAAAACAATAAATAAAACAACTGTTTAACACTGTAACCGCCTAAGGTGGTATTAACAGCTGAAGCTAATAAAAGGCTGACCAAAAATATAAAAGAAAAAAAAATTTAGGAATGGGATGTCTGTAGGGAGCTTTACAAAGCTCCAACATATTTCTGGAACTCTGAAAGGCCATGCAAATGTAAAGAGCTATACACATCCCCAGAAAAAAACCTGAGAAACTCCTAATCTTTCATCTCTGGCTGACCTTTAGGCTCTTTGTAAGAAAGAAATGGAGGCTAAAGTGAAGTTGTTAACTGCCTGCTAAAACACTGAAGACGTGCCCCAACACAAGCACAGAACCTGCTGGCAAGTGCTGGCGGACCTATTGTTGCGTGTTGCTTTAAGGCATTTAAGGAAAATCTCTGTTCAATAATTAGTTGACTGTTAAGAGAACAGAGCAGAGCCATATACAACAAAGTATATAGACTCTGTGGAATTGGTCCAGGAAAGTCACTAAGCAAACATACAGCAACAATGACAACAAAAACAAAACAACAAACAGCAATAACAAAAAAACCATGGGGAGAAGAAGAATCCGTAAAATGGTATTATTCAAAATGCCCAGTTTTCAACAAAAATTATGAAACACACAAAGAAATTGGGAACTATAGCCCATATATAGGATAAAAAGTAGCAACATAAGTTATCCCTGAGGAAGTCAAGACATTAGATTTACTATACAAAGAAGACTTTAAGTCAACTATTATAAATATGTTTCAAGAATTAATGAAAGCTAATTCTAAAAGTATAAGAATGTTGTCTCATTGCATAGAGATACCATTAAAAAAGCTAGAAATTATAAATAAGAACCAAGTAGAAATTATGGATTTGAAAAGTATAATGAAATAAAGCATTCATGAGAGGGACTCGGCAGCAGATTGGAACTGGCAGAACAAAGAATCACTAAACTTGAAGGCAGGTCAATGAGATTATCCAATCTGAGGAACATAATGAAAAAATATAAAAGAAGAGATGAACAGAGACTCAGAGACCTGTGGAACACCATCAAGACTACCAACATATGCATAATTGAAGTCCCAGAAGAGAAGAAAGAGAAAGGGGGAAAAAAGGACCTTTGAAAAATTAACAGCCAAAACCTTTTCAAACCTGATTTTAAAAAAATATAAATCTATATGTTCAAGAACATCAAAGAACTTCAACTAGGAAAATTCAAGAAGTCACTCCTAGAAAAATTACATTTAACTGTTGCAAGCCAAAGACAATAAGAAAATACTTTTTTTTTTAATTAATAAAATGTTTTCTTTGATAATTAGCTGACTTTAAGGTGAGAACCTTGAAAGCAAGAGAAAAGTGACTCATTATATACAAGAGAACCTCAATAAGATTTACAGCTAACTCCTCATCAGAAACTATAATGGTCAGAAGACAGTGAGATGACATACATAAATGTAGTGAAAGAAAACTAAGAATTCTATATGCAGGAAATCTGTCCCTCAAAAACAAAGGAGAACTTATGAAACTCTCAAATACAACTAAATTCATCACTAGCTACTAAAGGAAGTCCTTCAGGCTGAAAGCAAAGGGTACTAGATAATAACTCCAATTTTATGAATAAATAAAAAGTAGCAATAAAGGTAACTGTGTAGGTAAATATAAAAGAGAATTTACATGTATTTTTATGTCTCTTATCTTCTATCTGATTTAAAAGACAACCAAATGCATAAAGCAATAATTATAAAACTGTGTCAATGGGCTTATAACACAAAAGATATCATATGCATGACAGAATAGTACAAAGAAGGAAGGAAGAAATGAAGCACAGTTTTTGTATGCTATGAAATTAAGTTAATATTAGTATGAACTAGATTATCTTAAATCAAGATGTTAATCAAGGGCCAGGAGTAGTGGCTCATGCCTGAATCCCAGCACTTTGGGAGGCTGAGGTGAGAGGATGACTTGAATCCAGGGGATTGAGACTAGCCTGGATAACATGTGAGACCCCATCTCTTTCTAACGGAAAAGTCAATTGTTTTGATCTCCTTTTGGCCTTTTGGTTAAGATCAGGTGTAGTATCTGTTCTTATCAGTTTAATATCTGATACGTCCTCTGTCTGAGGACGCTATATTAAATGGGTTTTTGGAGCAGGGATATAGGATAGGAGCTTGCTCTGTCCACTCCAGGCATTGACCTGGTATTGCAGTACCTTCAGGAATGGTGCACCCCCTTTGGGGGATAATGACATTTAAAAATGTTATTTCTTAAAAAGTATCTTTTAAAGGTTTTAATTGAAATCCCTAGGGCAACCACTAAGAAAATAACTTAGAAATATATAAAATGAGAATTAAAATGGTATATTAGAAAATATCTATTTAACATAAAAAAGAGTAATAGAAGAATAAAGGAACAAAAAGAAGATGTAATACATACAGAAAACAAATGCCAAAATGCAAACATAAATTCTAACTTATTAGTCATTATGTTAATTGTAAATGAACACATGCACACAAATGTTCATTGTGGCACTGTTTACAATAGCAAAGACTTGTAATCAACCCAATGTCCATCGGTGATAGATTGGACAGGGAAAATGTGGCACATATATGCCATGGAATACTATGCAGCCATAAAAAACGATGAGTTCGTGTCCTTTGTAGGGACATGGATGAACCTGAAAACCATCATTCTCAGCAAACTGACACAAGAACAGAAAATCAAACACTGCATGTTCTCACTCATATGTGGGTGTTGAACAATGAGAACACATGGACACAGGGAGGGGAACATCACACACTAGGGTCTGTTGGGGGCAACTAGGGGAGGGACAGTGGCAGGTGGCGAGTTGGGGAGGGATAACATGGGGAGAAATGTCAGATATAGGTAATGGGGAGGAAGGCAGCAAACCACATTGCCATGTATGTACCTATGCAACAATCTTGCATGTTCTTCACATGTACCCCAAAACCTAAAATGCAATAAAATATATATTTTAAAAAAGCAAACAAATAAAAACAAATTCTTAGAGACCTATAAAGAGACTTAGACTACCACTCAATAATAGTGGAAGACTTTAACACCCCACTGTCAATATTAGATCAACAAGGCATATATTTAACAAAGATAATTCAGGACTTGAACTAAGCTCTGTACCAAGTGGACCTGACAGACATCTACAGAACTCTCCCCACCAAATCAACAGAACATGCATTGTTCTCAGCACCACATAGCACTTATTCTAAAATCTACCACATAATTGGAAGTAAAACACTTCTCAGCAAACGCCAAAGAATGGAAATCATAACAGTCTCTCAGACCACAGTGCAACGAAATTGGAACTCAAGATTAAGAAATTCACTCAAAACCACACAGCTACATGGAAACTGAACAACCTGCTCCTGAATGACTATTGGGTAAATAACAAAAGTAAGGCTGAAATAATGAAGTTCTTTGAAACCAGTAAGAACAAATAGACAACGTACCAGAATATCTGGGACACAGCTAAAACAGTGTTTAGAGGGAAATTTATAGCACTAAATGCCCATATCAGAAAGTAGGAAATATCTGAAATTGACACCCTAACATCACCCTAAATTAAAAGAACTGGAGAACCAAGAGCAAAAAAATTCAAAAGCTAGAAGAAAACAAGAAATAACTAAGATCAGAGCAGAACTGAAGGAGATAGAGACATAAAAAAACCCTTCAAAAAAATGAATCCAGGAGCTGACTTTTTTTTTAAGATTAACAAAATAGACCACTAGCCAGACAAAGAAGAAAAGAGAGAAGAATCAAATAGACACAATAAAAAATGATAAAGGGGATATTGCTACTGATCCCACATAAATACAAACTACATCAGAGAATACCATGAACACCTCTATGCAAATAAACTAGAAACTCTAGAAGAAATGGATAAATCCTGGATACATACACCCTCCCAAAACTAAACCAGGAAGAAGTCGAATCCCTGAATAGACCAATAACAAGTTCTGAAATTGAGGTAGTAATAAATAGCCTACCAACAAAAAAAGCCCGGGACCTGATGGATTCACAGCTGAATTCTACTAGAGGTACAAAGAGGAGCTGGTACCATTCCTTCTGAAACTATTCCTAACAATAGAAAAAGAGGGACTCCTCCCAAACTCATTTTATGAGGCCAGCATCATTCTGATACCAAAATCTGGCAGACACACAACAAAGAGAGAAAATTTTGGGCAAATATTCCTGATGAACATGGATGCAAAAATCCTCAATAAAATACTGGCAAACTGAATCCAGCAGCACATGAAAAAGACTATCCACCACAATCAAGTTGGCTTCATCCCTAAGATACAAGGCTGCTTGAACATATGCAAATTGATAAATGTAATCCATCACATAAACAGAATCAATGACAAAAATCACGATTATCTCAATAGATGCAGAGAAGGCCTTTGATAAAATTCAATACCTCTTCATGCTAAAAACACTCAATAAACAAGATATTCATACATACCTCAAAATAGTAAGAGCTCATACCACAAATAATAAGAGTTAGTAATGAAAATAACTTTTGATATATCTCAAAATAATAAGAGTTATTTATGAAAACCCCATAGGCAGTATCAAACTGAATTGGCAAAAGCTGGAAGCATTCCCTTTGGAAACCAGCACAAGATAAGGATGCCCTCTCTCACCACTCCTATTCAACATAGTATTGGAAGTTCTTTCCAAGGCAATCAGGCAAGAGAAAGAAATAAAAGACATTCAGATAGGAAGAGAGGAAGTCAAATTGTCTCTGTTTGCAGATGACATGATTGTATATTTAGAAAACCCCATTGTATCAGCCCCAAAATTCCTTAAGCTGATAAGCAACTTCAGCAAAGTCTCAGGATACAAAATCAATGTGCAACAATCACAAACATTCCTATACACCAATAATAGACAAGCAGAGATCCAAATCATGAGTGGTCTTCCCATTCACAATTGCTACAAAGAGAATAAAATACCTAGGAATACGACTTATAAGGGATGTGAAGGACTTCTTCAAAAAGAACTACAGACCACTGCTCTAGGAAATATGAGAGGACACAAAAAAATTCCGTGGTCATGGATAGGTAGAATCAATATTGTGAAAATGGCCATAGTGCCCAAAGTAATTTATAGATTCAATGCTATTCCCATCAAGCTACCACTGACTTTATTTACTGAATTAGAAAAAACTACTTTAAATTTTATGTGGAACCAAAAAAGAACCTATATATCCAAGACAATCATAAGCAAAAAGAACACAGCTGGAGGCATCATGCTACCTGACTTCAAGCTACAATACAAGGTTACAGTAATCAAAACAGCTTGGTACTGGTACCAAAACAGATATATAGACCAATGGAACAAAACAGTGGCCTCAGAAATAACACCATACATCTACAATCATCTGATCTTGGATGAACCTGACAAAAACAAGCAAGGGGAAAGGATTTCCTCTTTAATAAATGATGCTGGGAAAACTGGCTAGCCATATGCAAAAAACCAAAACTGGATCCCTTCCTTACACCTTATACAAAAATTGACTCATGATGGATTAAAGACTTAAATGTAAAACCTAAAATCATAAAAACCCTAGAAGAAAACTCAGGCAATACCATTCAGGACATAGGCATGGGCAAAGGCTTCATGACTAAAACACCAAAAGCAATGGCAACAAAAGCCAAAATTGACAAATGGGATCTAATCAAACTAGAGAGCTTCTGCACAGCAAAAGAGACTATCATCAGAGTGAACAGCCGATCTACAGAATGGGAGAAAGTTTTTACAATCTATCCATCTGACAGAGGGCTAATATCCAGAATCTACAAGGAACTTAAACAAATGTACAAGAAAAGATGAACAACCCCATCAAAAAGTGGACGAAATATTAACAGGCACTTCTCAAAAGAACACATTTATGCAGCCAACAAACATATGAAGAAAAGCTTGTCATCACTGGTCATCAGAGAAATGTAAAATCAAAACCACAATGAGATACCATCTCACGCCAGTTAGAATGGCAATCATTAAAAAGTCAGGAAACAACAGATGCTGGTGAAGATGTACAGAAATAGGAATACTTTTACACTGTTGGTGGGAGTGTAAATTAGTTCAACCATTGTGGAAGACAGTGTGGTGATTCTTCAAGGATCTAGAATCAGAAATACCATTTGACCCAGCATTTATACCCAAAGGATTATAAATCATTCTACTATAAAGACATATGCACATGTATGTTTATTGCAGCACTATTTACAATAGCAAAGACTTAGAACCAACCCAAATGCCCATCAATGATAGACTGAATAAAGAAAATGTGGCACATATACACCATAGAATGCTATGCAGCCATAAAAAAGAATGAGTTCATGTCCTTTGCAGGGACATGGTTGAAGCTGGAAAGCATCATTCTCAGCACACTGATACAGGAACAGAAAACCAAACAACACATGTCCCCACTCATAAGTGGGAGTTGAACAGAGGGAACTGTCAGGGGGTGGGAGGAAAGGGGAGGGAGAGTATTAGGATAAATACCTAATGCAAGCGGGGCTTAAAACGTAGATGATGGATGATAGGTGCAGGAAAGCACCATGGCACATGTGTACCTCTGTAACAAGCCTGCATGTTCTGCACATGTATCTCAGAACTTAAAAAAAAAAAAAGAATATTTTATCCATTTATTCTTTTTTCTTGCATTTTTAGGTGTTTTGTAGCCAGAGGTCACAGTGATTGCTAGTGTATTAGTGTATTTTGTGCTAGGAAAAGAGGTCTATAATTAATTTATTTTTGTTCATCTTTCTAAACACTGTACTCATTCCAGCTGGAATTTTACAGGCATATATATCTTCTGGCTAGAAGTTTGAAATGTAAAACTGGGTTATTCACTAGGTTTTAGTTTAGTTTTTTTTTTTTTTTTTAATTTGTAGAAAGGAATGCCTTATATTCCTAATTTTAAGAAAATCTATGTCTCATTTAGTATTGTTGTATTAGCTATAGATAGATCTCCAATGTCTTAGATTTAGGTAATTTTAATAAAGTTGGTGGGTACATTTAATTTTTAGTAATATTTTTTACAATAATGTCTTAACCAATGTTTTCTACTATAAGTGTTGTTAGTCTCAAGGTTGTAAGTTGATAATCTTTGGAAATATTAAAACAAAACTTTCAATATTGCAAGAAAAAGTCTATATTTTAGACTCCAGTTTATTAATAGTCCTGGCTGACAATATTCTACATGCCAGCCTAGTCACTTACAGTTCTTCGAAAGCTGCCACACTGTTTAATGGCTCCAGACTTCACACCAGCCATTCCCTCATCCTGGAATGCTTCCTTCCTCTCTGCCATTCTTGATGAACTCACACTCATCTTTTAAGATACTCACAAGGAAATCTCGATGTGTGGTTTCATTATCTGTAGGACTTCACCTTTATTACTTTACTTATTATAACTCTGGGCAGTTATTTCATGTATAATGCATAGTGACTACTCAGGAAATACAGAATAGAACAAGATCCTAGGGATCCTGGACTATATACCATTTATGATTGCTCTCAGTTATAAGAGGTTTAACTCTTATATACACGTAGCTTCTGACACTGGTGGTTTTAACAAATAAGTGAATGTTTTAGAGGAACCTTTGTTTGTATATACATTAATTTTTGAATGGGTAACTGCTATAGTTTGGATGTGTCCCCCAAAACTCATGAGTTGGCAACTTGATTCCCCAATGCAGCGGTGTCAAGAGGTAGGGCCTAATGGGAGATATTTGGATCATGGGAGCACTACCCTTATTAATGGCTTAATGCCAATTTCATGGGAGTGGGTTTCTTATTAAAAGATGAGTTTGATTCCCTCTTACTCTTCCCCTCACCCTCTCTCTTTGCCCCTTCCACCATGGGATGATGTAGCAAGAAGGCTTTCACTAGATGTCCACACCTTGATCTTAGACTTTCCAGCTCCCAGAACTGTGAGGGTGTGTTTCTGTTCTATATGAATTCGTCTCAGACATTCTGTTATAGCAGCATAAAATGGACTGAGACAATAACCCTTGTCACATTGCAACCTGAATGTCAATACATCAGCCACATCAAGCTCACACCATTAGAGGCTAGGACAAAGAAAAACCACTCTTTTGTGGGGTTTAAGATACACAATAGGTGTGTTAGCTATAGCCTTGGGGTTATGCTTACAACATTGCCCTACAGACACTAGAATTAGATTAGAAAAAGTTTAGATGTTTTCTGCTGGATCCATTTCTAGGAAAGCTCTAAAATGCCAATCATTATCTAAGAGAAGACACTCTGCTTTGCTGTGAAGGGTCTTTGGTTTATGAAAATCTGTGCTTCTCATACATAAGTTGTCACAGCCATTCCAGATCATGTGCAGTCTCTTCGTAGCATGCAGATTTGGAAACCCTAGTGAGGCAATGTAGGCAGAGTATATAGCCATTAGAACCAGACTAATGTAAGATTCAGTTTCTGCTCTACCAGTTACTGCTGTATGGCCCTGGAAAGGCCCTTAACTTTTCTGAGCTTCAGCTTCCTCCCCCGAAATATGGGAACTTTCATTTGCCTTACAGGTTGTGGAAAGGATGTTGAGGCTCCCAAAACAGTGCCTGCACATGGTGAATCTCCAGTATAGTAGTTCCCACTTTATCTGCGTTTTCACTTTCCATGGTTTTGGTTACCCATAGTCAGCTGTGGCCCAAAAATATTAAATGGAAAATTCCAGAAATAAACAATTCATTAGTTCTAAACTATGTGCTATTGTGAGTAGCATGATGAAATCTTGCACTGTTCCACTCTCTCTTGAGCAGGACATAAATCATCCCTTTGTCCAATGTGCCCATGTTGTTTACACTCTTTGCCTGTGAGTCACTTAGTAGCCATCTTGGTTATCAGATTGACTGTCATGGTATCACAGTGCTTGTGTCCAAGTAACCTTTATTTTACTTAATAATGGCCCCAAAGTGCAAAAATTGTGATGCTGAAAGTTTAGATATGGCAAAGAGAAGTCATAAAGTGCTTCAAGTGAAAAGGTGAGGTGGGGTGCTGTGGCTCACGCCTGTAATCCCAGCACTTTGGGATTCTGGGGCGGTGGTGGGTCACAGGGTCAGGAGTTTGAGACTAGCCTGACCAACATGGTGAAACCCTGTGTCTATTAAAAATACAAAAATTAGTCAGGTGCGGTGGTGTGTGCCTGTAATCCCAGCTATTCAGGAGGCTGAGGCAGGAGAATCGCTTGAACATGGGGGGCAAAGTTTGCAGTGAACCAAGATCACACCATTGCACTCCAGCCTGGGAGACAGAGCAAGACTCTGTCTCAAAAAAAAAAAAAGAAAGAAAGAGAAGGAAGAAAAGGTGAAAGGTCGTGACTTAATAAGGAAAGGACGCTAAGATCCACAGTAGGAACAAATCTTCCGCATATGAAATCGTGAATAATATATTGTAATTATTCTATTTTATTATTGGTCATTATTAGTGTCTTATTGTGCCTAATTTATAGATTATGCTCTATGATAGGTATCCATGTATATGAAAAAAGATATTGCATATAGGGTTCAGTACTGCCTTTGGCTTCAGGCATCCACTTGGCCTCTAGGAACATATGCCCTGAAGATAAGGGGAAACTGCTGTAAATTATCACTGATATTTCCCTAGAAAATCAGTTATTAAAGTAATTTCAAGAACAAGAACAAAACACCTTCAACCTAATGCTGTTTTGTAGGTACCCTGGGCACAGTGTAGCAAAATTTGTTTTGTTATTTACATTGTTGCACATGGGAATAAAAAGACATAAGCAGTAAACAATTTAGTTAGAAAAGTGGAAGGTGTCTTGAGAAATTTTGAAAATCTGTATTGAAGCAAATGAAATAAAGAAAAAAGAAGGTAGGCCCTAGAAAAAATTTACTTTAAAAATCAGAATTCTTATGTTGTACACCAGAGAATTTTATTTAATGTGTCAAACATTCACTCAAAATAAATGTTGAGCACACTAAAAAGTTTATGCATTCAAATTTTTCTACAGTATATTCACATAACATGCACTCAATTTTTGCTGTGAAGTTTCACCCAGACAGCTGAAGCATCCTTCAAAGTTTTTAAGAAGACAAAGCAAACACAACCACATTATTTTCTTTAGACAAAGCAATACTATGTTAGCCAAAATGTGTCCACATAGCCCAGAAATAATGTAAATACAGGAGTAGAATTAGGAGCAGCTTAATATCTGCTGCATGTGCTTTTGTTAGATTGTCATAGGCTGTGTGTTAATGAGGAGAAGACAGGATATGTTCTACCAGTCAAACAAGCTCAGACTGTAACATTATTTTGGCATAGTGACACGGGCTTGGTTGTCAGCCATTTAACTTGAGTTTACCCTCGAATGTTCAACCTATTGCCCTAAATCCTGGGAGTGGGTTCAATTATATGTCGAAGCCCTAACCCCCATACTAGAATTCTAGTGACTATATTTGGAGATAGAAACTTTTAGGAGTTAATGGGATTGTTAGGGTGGGCTGTAATTTGTTATGACTGGTGAACTTATAAGAAAGTACATATCAGGGTGCACTGGCACAGAGGAAAGGCCACGTGAAGCAGGAAGGCAGCCATCTGCAAGCCAAGGAGAGAAATCTCAGAAGGAACCAACCCTACCCACATCTTGATTTTGGACTTTCAGCCTGCAAAACTGTGAGAAAATAAATTTCTGTTGTTTAAGCCACCTAGTCTGTGATATTTTGTTATGGCAGCCCTGGCAAACTACAGTAGTTCCCCCTTATCCTTAAGGGATCTATTCTAAGATGCCTGGTAGATGCCTGAAACTGCTGATACTACCGAGCCCTTCATATACCATATATTCCTTCCTATACATACATACTTACGATGAAGTTTAATTTATAACTTAGGCCCAGTAAGAGATTAACAACAAGGAATAATAAAATAAGATAATTATAACAATATGCTAGCATCACTACCCTTATGCTTTGCCATTTTTCAGTAGAATAAGGGTTTCTTGAACACAGGCAAGGTTTTATCAGGCTACTCAGAACATTGCTCTTTTTCTT
>NW_016107470.1:2386860-2460479 GCF_001604975.1 Cebus imitator | reverse complement strand
AACAATGATCATCTTTTAAAATACTGCATAATTATGATTAAGCTTAGTATTTCTTGTCTGTCTCCTCTACTAGAAGTTCCATGAGGGTAAATGCTCATCTGTGTTTCACACGTGCCTAAAATAGTACCTGGCACACAGTAGACACTCAATAGATATTTGCTGAATGAAAGAATAAATGAATAATGGAGCAAGAATTAATTGTCATATGCCAGTTCTTATTCTAAGTATGTTTTATATCTTGTTTCATTTAAATCTCAACACAGTCTGTGAAGTAGCTATTAATTATTCTTAATACAAATATAAAGAAAATAGGTTTAGAGAGGTTAAATGTATAACTGAGATTTGAACCCAGGCAGTCTAATCCTAAAGCTCACAGTTTTTAAATTCAACTACCCTATGAAGTTAGGTAAAAAGGTAAGTAGTTATAATTGTTCTATTTTCTATATGATAAAACTGAGATAGAGGTTTTAAGTCACTTTCTCAGGTCTCATACCTAGTGAATTGGAAACCATAGGTTGTCCTGATGCCCTAAGTTCAGGGTCTGTTATGACCTGGCCTAGTGCCTCTCCTTACCCTTTTCAGGGACTCCTTCCCTTCAGTGCTCACTATTATTCTACATCTTCACTTCCACATCTAAGGCATTCCACAGTGTTCTTTACCCATAGAATTCCCTATAGTAGTCTACCACAACATAGTTCTCTTTGGTTGTACCTCTTCTTAGATCTGTTACTGCTGTCCCCAACAAAAGGAAGAAAAACTATCAAAACCTTCTCTCAGGAAAAAAACACATACAAACAACATCTAGATTACAATAGACTCTAGCTAAAACTGATAATTCTTGACTTCAATTCTCTTGGAATAAAAAGATACCTTTCTTTCATCCCATTTTCTAGGGTTTCACTAAATAAATAGTTATCATTAAATGTGTCAATGAAGGCTTGTAGATTCATTTATTCATTTGTGCATTTAGTCATTCCACAGGCATTTTTGAGCACATATCGTGTATAAGGCAGAATATGAAATTTTGTGGGGAATCAAAAATGGCCTTTATGGTACCATGCCCTGAAGACATTTCCAATCAGAGCCAATGAGAAGACTCAGCGTGCCTATTTTTGTTGAGTTTTCAATTTCTACTAAATTCAATGTTGAAAGGCTATGAGACTGCAGTTGCTACAGCCACTGTGTTGCCATGACAGGAGATCACGTCTAGATTGGAGCCAACCCAGAAAAACCAGTGAGAGAGAGAGAGAGAGAGAGAGAGAGAGAGAGAAAGAAGCTGGCTCCCGAGGACACAGTTTTAACCCCTGCATCAAGCTGTGCCTGAAGCTAAGCCCACACTAGTCTCTTTCTGTAACAAAGTCCAAAAAAAGATTTCCTTTTCACTTAAGTCAGTTTGAGTTGTATTTTCTGTTACAAGCTTTCAGAATAGTTCTAATACATATAGGCCTTTCTAGTTATATTTTTAACATCCTGATATCTTTCCAGAGATAGTTCCACACATTTTTAGAGCCACCTTAGCAACCTTCACTTAATGCTGAAATTTAGTACCTGGTCTGGCTTTGGGCCAAAGCTAAATCTCTTCAACAGCATCCTTTACCGAAGCAACATTGTCCCAGAATCTGCTGAAGCAGCAAGAAAAATGAGGTCAGCAGTAGGACCATGCTGCATATTTTCTTAGTCAGGCAGGAGTGCATCACTACTGAGGCCAAATGGACACTCACTAGCAAGGTGGCTGAAAATAACTGTTCTTGAAAGAACCCAAGTGAAAACTTCCAGGAGGAAATCAAACAGAAAATCTACGTGGATTGTAATCTGTAGTGCAAGTACTAAAGGAAGGGGGTGGTCTCAGAGGGTTAGCCAGTGAGTACATTGCCAGAATGTAAGATGCAGAGGCTTCTGAAAGAGCCGATATTTAGACATCTGTCATAACCAAGGACATGCAACAGCTAAGAAATAATTTTAAACAGCAAAAAATATTTTAAAAGTTCCTTTCTTTTCTTCCTCCTCCACCTTCCCTGATTAAAAAATCATGAAGATGAGGGGCAGGAGAAGAGGTGAAACAAAGAAAATGAAAGAATAGATGGTTTCCTCCTCTATCCTTCCCAACTATGAGTCAGGCCCAAGTTGAGGGAAAGGGAGAAGATTCAATTGAATGAGAAATGGAAGTTTTGATTTGAACTGGACTTTTGACATACCTGAATGTGTAATTTTTCTAATATCGCAACAGGACTGAGAATTTAAGGGATTTGCTAAGGCATGGGGAAAAGAAGATCTTTAAAGTATGTTTGAAGAGTGATAGAAAAAATAAAGCTGCTTATGATTACATTCTACATTGTTTATCCAATTAAACAAACAGGTTTACTTGAGTTAGGCCAAGCTCGTCCAAACTGCAGCCTGCAGGCTGCATGTGGCCCAGGACAGCTTTGAATATTGCTTAATACAAATCTGTAAACTTTCTTAAAACATTATGAAATTTTTTTTGCATTTAATTTTTATTTATTCATTTATTTTTAGCTCATCAGCTATTGTTAGTGTTAGTGTATTTTATGTGTGGCCCAAGACAATTCTTCTTGTTCCAATGTGGCCCAGGGAAGTCAAAAGATTGGACACTCCGAGTTAGACCATAAGAAACAGCACAATGCAAATTACTCTTATATTTAATGTCATAATGGTTTCTCTAGAAGGATTCCTGAGGAAATATTTCTATGAGCTTAGTATAAGGGGTAGTTCTCCTTCTCTGGACCAGGTGCTCTGCTTTTATTCAGTAGGTATACCAAATGAAACAGGGGTATCAGTGAGAAAGATCCATTCTACGGAATGTATTTTTTGTTTTGCTTTGCTTTGAGACAGAGACTTGCTCTGTTGCCCAAGCTGGAGTGCAATGGCATGAACATGGCTCACTGGAGCCTTGACTTCCCGTGCTCAAGCAATTCTCCTGCCTCAGCCTTCTGAGTAGCTGTGACCACAGGTGCACACCACCACAATCGGCTAAAATTAAAAAAAAATTTTGTCCAGATGGGGTCTCACTATGTTGTCTAGGCTGGTCTTGAACTCCTAGGCTCAAGTAAACCACTCACCTCGGCCTTCCAAAGTTCTGGGATTATAGGAGTGAGCCACGACGCATGGCCTATGGAACGCATTTTGTCACTGACAATGTTTACAATTGCTGACACATATTGGTAATATGAAGTAGATCAATTTTTACTGTGTTTTATTGCTTGTTTGTATATTTTCTACAGAAAATGCACCCCATCATTGCCTACACCCCACCCAAGTGGACTGTTCATTCTGTTTTTTGATGCTGTGAATCATGTTTGACAGATGAGTTTTAGCTAATAAAAGCTTAAAGTCAAATCTGCATGCCTCTTTGTCTCCTCATACATTTTGTATATTAGGCCTCGGCCCTGGCTCCAGTTTAGATTACCACTTTTCCCCCCTAATTTGTCCCTTTCTTTGACCTTTTAACTTACTTCTAATTAAATTTCTGTGTGCATATCTTAGTAAGCCCTGTTAGATCCTTGTTGCAGCAACGAAAATAAGCAATGTAATAAACAGAAAGGATGACATTCAGTGCACATATTGAATCATCCTGTGTGTGTAGAATCACAAGTACATTTCATTCTAGACACAAGACATAATTTTGCACATTTCAAAATGCAGTGAATGATTCATAGAATGCTATTTTAGAAGCTTTCCTTAGGAAACTGTACCACGTGGCATAACTCACCTACCCCAGTAGTGTGATCTCCCTTTGGTCCTGTGTAGGAAGTGGGAGTTTCTCCTCTCCTCCTGTGCCAGCTGCTCCGGTTTCTTTTCTCTTGAGTAAATGCACATTCATCTTGCTCGAAAGTACACTCTCCAGGTGGAGGCGGAAGTTTCTCTGCAAGGAAATAGCAGGTGTTGCAATTGCTGTGACACTTTCAATGACTCTGTTGCTAGCAGCCCACTCTGCATGTATGAATGTTGTCTGGCCATATGGCATGTGATGGAGAGGCAACCCCCACTGGTGGCCCACCTACACAAAACCATTGCTTCCAGCTGGAGGCTGCACCCCACTGTGGGTCCTGCCACAGACACAGAGAATAATCAGAGATATAGATCTAAAATACTGGGATACTTTGAGAAAAAACTTTCTCTGACTTGTGAATTTGTGTGAATTTCTTTTTCTACCACTCCAGAATTTAGACGTATATTGCCTTTATGAAAATATGGAAAATAATAAAATTACATAATTCAGGCACTTTCTTCAGAAATCCTAGATGAGTAAAGGGTATCCTCATAACAACTCCACAGTTGCTTTGGAGGTGGAGGAGAATGTGAGAGCACTAAATGGACTTCTGGAGGCATAGCTGCATGGAACAAATGACTTCATTTCTCTGTGCCTTACAGTTCTTATCTGTAACGTGGGAAAGTTGATGGTAGTTATTTCGTGGGTCTGTGAGGATTAAATGAGGTGGTATATGTAAAGTGATAATTTTGAATATAAAGTTCTCAATAATTAAATTTTAGAACTTATTTTGCCACCCAGAGCTTTATTTTTCTTTTCCCAAATCCAATGTTTATGTCTTTGAATGCTGTCTTCAATGACATTTATAATCACTATTAGAATGGTGCCTCTTCCCAATTTATTGGGGACTTCTCCTTTGACTAAACTTGGTTATACCTCACTACATCCAGATTCTTAGCAAATATTTCTAATAAATAGTTTGTTTCATATGTCTCTTGTGTGATCACTGTTTCACTTCATTTTATTTTACATACAGTACTCGTTAATGAAGGCTCATTCTTTCTTCTATGCCTTGAGTGGAATGATTTTTATCTGGGTTGTCCTTGCAGTGCCTGGCAAATCAAGGGACTAAGAACAAATTATCTTTTAATTAAATAAACACGGAGATAATTCTCCAGTACCAGACTGACACCAAGATTTGCCTGTGTGTCAAAGAAATGGATGTCCTATGATGTAGGATGCAACAGTAATTAGCAGATACAGACCAATGATCTGGATTGAGTTATGTGCTATTTTCTCATTAGACATAATGTCCAACACACAGCTAGCTACCATGACTTTATTTCGCTACTATCGTCATTGCTTGGTCTATTGTTCCACTGTCATTTAACTCACTTAGAAAATCTTTATTTTATTAAAATTTTTAAATTATATGTTTAGCAAGTACCTGTGAAACAAGAATTTCATCAATATTGCTTGAAAATCTGCATTCACGTAAGATAACAAAAACAATGATAATAGCAATAATTGTAGTAGAAGATACAGGCGTTACAGTGTTTTTAAAGCACTGTTTTGTACCAGGTCTTATGCCAGGAAAATGTGTATGTATTATCCCCAATATTCAGGTAGATATCATTATCTCCCTTCCAAACGAGGACAAAGGGGTTAAGTCACATGTACAAAGACACGTATTACATTGCAATCATCATCTCTAAATTTCAAAGCCTGCGACACAGCTCTGCAGGAGACAGTCAAGAAACGCAAAGGATGGACTAGCACAGATGAAATGTGTGTGGTTCTTAGAGATACAGGAAACGTATCTTTAGGCCAGAGAGACAGCTGAAATGATTGCCTTCTTACCTGAAGACGAGCAGCTTCCCAGCTGTACTGTAATATCATCCAGGGCTACAAGCCCACAGTCCCAGAAGCTTTTGCATAGGCTCATGAAAACCACCTGCAATTCATAAAAATAAAGCTATAAATTCTGTTTACTGAAAACTGGAAACGCTTAACAGCCTGGGATTCACTTAGCACAGCAGGCGGGCATAGGCAAATTACAAGCAGCTCTTTTTCGTCCGTATGAACAACAGAACACAGTGGCAAGAAGAATGGTTATCATCTGCATAAGACCCTAGAATTACTTTTATTATTATTAAATTTTGAGACGGAGTCTCGCTCTGTCACCTAGGCTGGATTGCAGTGGTGTGATCTTGGCTCACTGCAACCTCTGCCTACCTGGTTCAAGCAATTTTCCTGCCTCAGCTTCCTGAGTAGCTGGGATTACATCACTACACCTGGCTAATTTTTGTATTTTTAGTATATATGGGGTTTTACCATGTTGGCCAGGCTAGTCTCAAACTCCTGACCTCAGGTGATCTACCCGCCTTGACCTCCCAACGCACTGGGATTATAGGCATGAACCACTGCATCTGTCCTAGAATTACTTATACTGTTTTTTTTTTTTTTTTTTTTTTAGCAAAATCAACCTCATAATGATATACTGTGCATATTAATGCTGAAATCAGTGGCATTTCATAAAGAATTGACAGGAACAATGAGGAAAGCAAGAAGTCAACTGTGTGACAGAGAAAAGTCTGTCGACGGTTTTAAACATTTTCCCCAGATAATCCACAAAGTAGGTAAGACTTGATGGTTTTCTGAGCATTTTTCAAACATTTCCAGTACAAACACTATTGATTTTTTAGAAATGACTTTCTGGCAGTATGCTTTACTTACATTGTGAACAAAGTCCTGATGATTTGCCATCTGGAGGCTTATGTTCCATTTCTAAAGACAAAGATCTATGTTCCCAGTTGGTGTCACTAATAAAAGCCCTAAATGCAGTTATTTTATCAGTCCTAACATTTTTATTGTTGTGTGTGAAGGAAAAACAAATCCATACCATAAATTATTAAATCTACTGTGCCAGAGAAAGAGAGAAGTCTTGGATTTCTTTCCATTAGGCATATTTTAAAGTTTGCTTTTCATATATAAGATTAGCTAAGAGACCTTTTAAAAACATTTGTATTAGATTTTCACTGTACTTGCAGTTTACAAAGCTGCTTTGCATATATCACAATGTTTAAGTAGCACAAGCTCATTTAGTCCATGTTCGTTCAATCCCTCAGTTACAAATCTAATTCACACAGACAAAGGATGATATAACAGAAGCTAAAACCCAACTTTGAATAATAAGAACACTTGATTTTTTTTTTTTAGGTTCTAGTTTAAAATGTTATATCTTAAATTTATTATCAGTAGGGTTCTTTTGTTTTTTGATGATCAGATTTGTTAGAATATAGAATTTATTTAAAAAGAAATGTAAAGATCATGTGACAGCTTACTAGTATGCAAAATATAAAATGTCTTAAGCCAAGATCTTCTGGATATTACTAACTGTAACATGTGTGATGGTTTACTTGCACTGTATTTATATTGCTTTCAATTATAAAAGGATAGTTTAGACTTGTCACAATGTATAACTACGTATATATACAAAGAATAAAATAAAACAGGGTGGATTGTTTTTTGTGTTTATTTTTTTCTGGTTTACTTCTGTTAATTGCCTCATGTTTCTAGATGCTAGAGATGCTCTGAACATGTAAAATATTTTACTTACAGAGTTTACCACTGGGAACTTATTCCCTGTCTGTAAAGCAAAGGTCTGTGTCATCAGCCCTGACTGCAGTTATATTTTAGCAGCAATTTTTACAGTTAGATGGGAAGGAATATTAATCCATCTCATAATTTATTGAATTAATTGTGCTGCAGAGAGAAAAGTGTGGGCTTTATTTTTTGGGGTGGGGGTGGCTTTAAAGTATATTTTTCACAAGTATAATAAAAAAAGTATTTTTTCAAAATGAATATGTGGTAGTAAAATGGCTGACCATCTAAATTGTTAACTGCATAAAACTCAAACATTTGGCATGGTAATGGATTCTAAAGAGGAGAAATATTAACATGCTTTCTTATGTTTACTATAGCATTATTTTATAGTGACCATAAAATCATACAAGCAAGCAAGCAAACACTCAAAATTCCAAAAATAGAGGAAATAAATGAACCATGGCACAATTATCTAAGAAATTGGCCATTGTCAGATCTGATAACTTGGGCATATTATTTAGCACTATGGAAATATATTCCTCTCATAATGTTAAGTGAAAAAACTAAAGTAAATAAAATAAGACAAAATAATACCTAGTTCATCTAAAAATACATAGAAAAAGCCTGGAAAATTTACCAAATTAAAACAATTATGTTAGACTCATAAAATTATAGGCATTAAACAGAATTTCCCCCTACTTTCTATATGTATATGTGTGTGTGTGTATGCATATGTGTGTGTGTGTATATATATATATATATATATATATTCATATATATTTATATTATTTTGAGATGGAGATTTGTTCTTGTCACCCAGACTGGAGTACAATGGTACAATCTGGGCTCACTGCAGCCTCCGCCTCCTGAGTTCAAGCAATTCTCCTGTCTCATCCTCCCAAGTAGCTGGGATTACAGGTGCATGCCACCATTCCAGGCTAATTTTTGTATTTTCAGTAGAGATGGGGTTTTGCCATGTTGACCAGGCTGGTCTCAAACACCTGACCTCAGGTGATCCGCCTGCCTTGGCCTCCCAAAGTGCTGGAATTACAGGCGTTAGCCGAGGGCCTGGCCTCTATATTTTGGATAAAAAGAAAAAGGAATCACGATATTTACAATTAAGATGTGGAATAATCAGTCATTATTATTTACTAGATGGTCTTGTCTATTTTGATAGCCACTAGGTATATGAGTCTATTACAATTAAATTAAATTAAAAATTCATGTATTCAGTCACACAAGCCACATTCGAAAATGCTCAATAGCCACATGCAGCTCATGGTTAACTGAACTGGACACAGATATGCAGCATTTCCTCATTATAGAAAGTTCTATTGGATAGGCTTCCCTGGCTCCTTCTGGATGTTCCGAACACTTTGTGGACTGCCACAGTGGGTTGAAAGAAATGTTAAAGATGTTTTGGACAATAGCAAGCATCTAGGTTGTTCTACCTCAGCACTTTTTCCATACTTAGAACACTAGTCAGACCACTTGTTCTGATAAAAGATCCCCAAGGTTAGTCAGCTACTGACTAGGTTCAATAATGGCCTCAAGCTCAGATTTGCCTGGCAGTTATCTGTTAGCATTCCAACACATAAAAGAAACACAACCAGATAAGCCTGTTTGCTCTAACACCCTGGATTTTCTGCCTGGTGATTACTAATGCTGATCATGTCAACGCCTATTTTGGAGCCTCCATTTTACATTTTGTATGCTACATGAAGTGGAGAGGTTAGAGTAGTTGGTGACTGGGCAAGCGGATGAGTGGGCCTGGTTGAGACAGGACAAAGAATAAGTCAAACATGTTGTCCTGTTCTTAAGGACACACCCTCTGGGTCCAGTTAAGAACATGACATGAAGGGAATCAGTTATAGTTTAAATTCTTGATAGGATTAACCTCTTGTTTATTTATAGATCTGTTTTAACAACAGTGTTTATTTCATTTTAGGCAGTATTTCGAAGAAAGTGTAATATCTCTAAGACTGGAAAAAATCAGCTTAAATATGTATTAATATCCATTTAAGAGGGTACCACACCCTCTTAAATATGAAATATTATATTGGATATTAAATATAGGAATGAGCCAGCATGCCTATAATCCCAGCACTTTGTGAGACTGAGACACAGGATCACCTGAGGCCAGGAGTTCAAGATCAAACTGGGCAGCACAGAGAGGGTCCATATCCACACAAGAATTTTAAAAATTAGCTGTATGCATTTGTAGTCCAGCTACTTGAAAGGCTGAGACTGGAAACTCTCTTGAATCCAGGAGTAGAAAGCTACAGGAAGCCATGATCATGCCACTATACTCCAGGCTAGATGACAGAGTGAGACCCTGTCTCTAAAAAATAATTAATTAAAAAAAAGGAGCAGGGGAGAAGCTTATGGTCCAAGTAAAGTAATATCCCTTAGAAAGGTATTCTTGATTTTATGAAAATCTCTTCAAAGTAAGGGACAAATTAAGTTTATGTAAATCAATGCCTCCATCTAGTAAAGATCCCAGTCCTTACGTATGGATAAAACTTTAAAATGTTTGTCTAGATGGAGAATATTCATAGCTGAGGAAATCTGTCTAGACTAACTGGAAACACAAACAGGCAGTAAATGGAGAGCTGTAAAAACATATTTGCAAAGAAATAATGCTAAATACAGTCAAGGAAAGATCAACAATATTACTTAACTTACTCTCTACTGTACTAAAAATAGATAGTATACATGCTTTTTAATATCCATAACAGGGTATTCTTACCTTGGCACTACTGATGTTTTGGGCCAGATAATTCTTTGTTAGGAGGACTGCCTTGTGGATTGTAGGATGTTTCGTAGCAACTCTAACCTCTATTCATTAGATGCCAGCATCACTGCCAAGTCACGACAATCAAAAACTCCTCAGACACTGCCAAATGTCCATCAGGGGGAAATCTCCCTAGCTGAAAACCACTGGTCAAGAATAGTAGAAAACTGTTGTGTGGGTTATAAAACCCCACTTATGAAATTCCTGTTATGTGCAGTCCTTGTCCTAGGCACTTTCAGATCTGGACTTCTCTCTCTCTCCCTCTTTTTTGTTTTTGTTTTTTTTTTTTTTTTGAGACAGAATCTTGCTCTGTGCTCAGGCTGGAGTGTAGTGATGTGATCTTGGGTCACTGCAATCTCTACCTCGTGGGCTCAAGTGATTCTCCTCCTTCGGCCTCTCAAATAACTGGGACTACAGGCATGCACCACCACACCTGGCTAATTTTTATATTTTTTGTAGAGGCAGGGTTTTACTCTGCTGCCCAGGCTGGTCTCAAACTCCTGGGCTCAAGCAATCGGCCTGCCTCGGCCTCCCAAAGTACTGGGATTACGGAATAAGTCATTGTGCCCAGATCTGTTACCTGAGTTTTAGATTCACTTGTTGATTTCAATCTATTTATTCTTTCTACTCAGAACGAGACTGTTCTAAAAATGGACTAGAGTTAGTTTTCCTCTACACATCACCAGGTGGTTGTTCTAATAAGCAATGAAATACAGGCTAGGGGCAGTGGCTCATGCCTGTAATTCCAGCACTTCGGAAGGCCAAGGCAGGTGTATCATTGGAGATCAGGAGTTGGAAACCAGCCTGGCCAAGACAGCAAAATCTTGTCTCTAAATAAATACAAATATTAGCCGGGCATGGCGGTGCACACCTGTAGTCCCAGATACTCAGGAGGCTGAGGCAGGAGAATCGCTTGAATCCAGGAGGCAGAGGTTGCAGAGAGCTGAGATGGTGCCACTGCACTCCAGCCTGGGTGACAGATCAAGACCCAAAACAAAACCGAAAACCAAGAAATATCCTCAAGCCCTGGAAACAAAAGGTAAAGAAGCAGAAACACAAGGCAGATAGACTAATACCCAAACTGAATAATCATCCCCTGGATTATCAAGGACTTACTGTTCCAATTTCCTGCTTTAGAAAACTGTAATTATTAAAGGGCAGGAGAATCTCCTCTTTATTTTCATCGTTTTCTCTTTAACAAAACAATGATCTGCTCTCTAGAAACAACATGACGACAGGTAGCAGAACCTGGTCACTGAGCAAATGCTCCTCATAGTACATCATTTTAAGTCTCTTCTAAAGTTGTTTTTTTTTGAAGGGCTGGTTGATTAGGAGAGGGTCTGTGTGGAAACCCAGCTACAAGGCTGTGTTAGTCATAGGGGCCAGACTGCCCCAGGCCTGTCAAACTCCATTAAAGTTCCTGGTTAAAGTACCCATGAGTCCAAATGCCATGGCTTTTGCCTGTAATCCCAACACTTTGGGAGGCCAATGCAGGCAGACTGCTGGAGGCCAGGAGTTTGAGACAAGGCTGTGCAACATGGCGAAAACCCCTCTCTACTAAAAATACAAAAAACTAGTTGGGCATGGTGGTGCACACCTGTAGTCCCAGTTACACAGGAGGCTGAGGTGGCAGGATCACCTGGGCCTGGGAGGCAGAGGCTGCCGTGAGCTGTGATTACACCACTGCACTCCAGCCTGGGTGACAGAATGAGATCCTGATCTTAAAAAAAACTAAAGTACCCAGGAAATAAAAAGTAAAGAATCAGATATGTCAAGAATTCATGTTCTCAAACTAAATCAAGATAGGTTTTAAAAGAATTAAGTTTATTGCTTTTCTCTTTATGAGATGTCATTGTTTAAGAACTGCCAAATATAATGAATAGAATTTTGCCAAGAGAAGAAGGAAGTAAGTTTTGTAGGGTGCTGTGAAATCAAATCAAATCAAATCTTTGTTTTGCAGTTCAAAGGGATTGTTTGTGTTAAAGAACTAAATACTGGCTGTATTAACTGTTTTTTCACTGCCTTTTAGAGTAGATTCCATGGCCTCCTTGATAGACATGGCAGGTCAGGGTTAATCCACCATCTACTTTACCGATTGAATGGCCCCATTAAATCCTATAATTAGCATGTGAATGATAGCTTGCAGAAATTGCCTTCTATATTTGGATAGAAACATTTCATTCCTGTGCCAACAATATCACAACTTACCCATGGTCACAAAATGAACCTAGTTAAGTTCTTGTTACAAGTGGTGGACCGCAACAATTTCCCAGACGGTTTAATTTTGAGTTAAATTTAACTTTTCTTCTGATGAGGTTAAAATCTTTTGAAATCATTTGCACAGATGAATTTGGTTATGACGACCACAGAGTTGGTGGCATAATTATTCACAAAATTACTATAATCCAGTCAGTGAAATTCCACAGCCCTTCATTAAGATGCTATTGACACAACTGTAAGATATACTATATGATGTAATTGCACTCATTTAACTGTTTGACAATAAGTTGTAACAGAATTTTTTAAAAATTTCAATATTGAGATACTTGGCAAAATGGATGAAATTATTACAAATCCCTAAACACAGGCTAAGTGAAGCTTTATCTAGAAAAATAAATGTGAAATTTAACATTCTTAGAACCTAGCACTGTTTTGAGAAATAGTTGCTAAATTGCAAAAGCATGCCTCCCTGCAGTGACTATATTTGTTCTTCATCTCCCACAAAAGGCAGAATGACCATGTGTTTTTAAATAAGTTTTTAGCTGACCAAAACTTTTTTTCTTAAAGAACCCATCTGGTTAGTTTTTTCTTGTTTAAAAGACCCATCTGATTTAATTCAACTTTTGGCTTTCACAAGTGACAGAGATTGAGTGGCTTCCAGCTTTTCCCAGTGTGAAAGTTTTTCTGCTTCCAGAAGCCTTCAGGTCTGGACTAGGACCGCACTGTGATAGAACACAGGCCTGCAGGTGAACTTTTTCATTGCTATTTGGGTGGTAAACATCCAAATCTCTCAACTCACAGATTTCAGAAAGCTGTTTTATTTTCTCATCTTTGGGCCCCTGTAAGTGCAGGGGAGGTTCCAGAAGGGACCACAGAATCAGCCATTTTTAAGAATGTAGAACAGGTCAAGAGAGCCCGTGATAGCAGCGCACACAGCAGCCAGCTGCAGACTCAGGTATGAAACATGGTACTCCTTCCTGATCCCCGATAGAACATACTTCATTATACAGCCTCCTCATTTTCCCTATTTTGCTTCAGGTATCTTAAAATATGATTTGAGAGACATGACACAACTCCCCAATTAATAGCATGGGACCAAACATTTCTTTGACTTCTGTTTACAACCAGCTTCATGTCATTTTACCTTATGTTTGTTTATAGAGTATTTTGGTAACTCAGCCCAGGAGCCTGACTCTTGCATAGATTGTGGCTGATTTTCAGAACTGGCTAATGTCGAATCAGCCATAGCCTCTCCTCTTCTCCGCAACAGCTCTTCCCTGACTTCAGCCACATCCTTCTCCCTCTTAGCCGAAGGCATCACTGCCCTGCTCTGCACTGAAAATGTAGGCCTCCCAAAAGGAACACTCACAACTTCTCCGACATCTACATCTACACCCTCATCTTCATTTGCACCCATTTTCACTTTCCCCCTTGTTTTGAGAGTAAAGTCTGTCTGATTACAAAGTTCTTGTTCTTTTCATGGTGGGACAGAGAAGGCTAATCCTACACAATTAATGTTGAAGATGCAAATGGAAAATAAATGAGAAAAGCCTCTGAAAAAATGAACACTGAACAAAGCTAAGATGACATCATTTTTAATGTTTAGTGTCTAAGTGTCTAATTCCATACCCTAATAATGAAGACATTTTTATATTTAATTATCCCATAAAGCTTTCAATATCACTGAAGGAAACTAGGTGCAAACACCTTCCTGATTTTTACATATCCTCCTCAAGAAGAGGGCAGGTGACTGTCTGGTGACTACATATTTTTTTTTTTTTTTTTGAGACAGGGTCTCGCTCTGTTACCTGGGCTAGAGTACAGTGGCACAATCTTGACTCACTGCAATCTCTGCCACTTGGGTTCAAAGAATTCTCGTGTCTCAGCCTCCTGAGTAACTGGGATTACAGGCATGTGCCACCATGCCTAGCTAATTTTTTACTTTTTGTAGAGACAGGGTTTAATCATGTTGGCCAGGCTGGTCTTGAACTCCTGGTCTCAAGTGATCTGCCTGCCTCACTCTCCCAAACTTCTGGGATTACAAGTATGAGTCACCATGCCCAGCCAGTCTGGTGATTTTTAACAGGCCTCCAGGGTGCCCATGATTTTGTATATATAAAAAAAATCAATGCTGGGGTAAACATAGTGTGGTTTCTCTCTGGCCCACCTCCCACTATAGGGCATTCCTGGTGGAGCGCTTTTCTGACCAATGTAATGTAATAAAATGTAAAGACCAATTTAATTGTCATGTCTAAGAATAGGCATTACAATTGAAGTCACTGCTGTGGCTCACTTGGATGGAGATACAAAAAGGTCAGTCCTGCCAGAAGATAGATACATAGAATGCAATCCACAAACAGCAAAAAAGGAAGAATCTAGGTCTTCCTCTTGCCTCACAAGGGCTCACTCTGCTCTAGATGAACTTCTCCTGGGTCTGAAGAAGACAGCAGGCACTTTTAGCAATTCTCTGCTAATACTCAGACAGGATACTGACTTTGTCCCTCTCACTTCTGAGACATAGAGACAATTAGTCTAATTTTCATGGATTTCCAAGCCAAAGTGTATATCTGTGAAGTGAAGCAGAGCTGCAGTTTAAAGCTCACGTAACTCTAACCCCCTTTTAACTTATGCCACACTTATTTAACTAACCCCTAATAACAGACAATATGGTAGTTTTCACCATCTCAGTATTACAAATATTAACGGAATGAATGATGATAGCTAAATCTTTGTGCATAACCATGATTATTTCATTAATCAATCCCTGGATATAGAATTGTTACATCATAAAGTATGCATGTTTGAGTGCTTTTTGATTTGTGAAATTGTTATTAAAACATTGTACCAGTTTACCCTCATATAAGACCACGTGATAATCCTTATTTCCTTGCGTCCTCACCTTTCCAGGGTCACGTTATGTGTGTGTGTGTGTGTGTGTGTGTGTGTATTGTGCACACACGTTTAAATATATACATATAGTCATACACTACATAATGATGTTTCAGTCAATGACAGACTGCATGTACAATGGTGGTCCCATGACACTATACTACCATATTTTTACTGTACCTTTTCTATCTTTAGATATGTTTAGATACACAAATAGTTACCATTGTGTTGCAATTGTTGACAGTATCAGTACAATAATATGCTGTACAGGTTTACAGCCCAGGAGCAATAGGCTATACCATATAGTCTAGGTGTGTAGTAGGCTATTCCACCTAGGTTTGTATAAATATGATGTCCTCACAAGGACAAAATTGCTTAACAAACACATTTCTTGGAATGTATCCCTGTCATTAAGTGATACATGACTGTATATACATATATGTACATTTGTATTTATTCAATTATCAATTAAAAAATAAATCTTTTACTTTAGACCAGAAGACATATATATGTGTATATATGTATAATTATATATTTTAAAAATAAATCTTTCACTTAGACCAGAAAACACTGATATGTATATATATGTATGCATTACACATATTTAAAGATAAATCTTTTTACTTTCAACCCAAATATAAATATATAATATATATATACACACGCACACACACATATATAAATGGGTATATATACACACATGCATCTAAAGTGAAAGATTTTTTAATTAATAAACTGAATACAAATGGTATACAGTATAAATACTGCAATTAATATAAACATCATATTCCAGGGTACTATATTTTTAAAATATTTTGATGGACAAATGTATTATTTCATTACTTTTAAGATTTCTTTTGCTGGGTGTGGTGGCTAATGCTTGTAAAGCACTTTGGGAGGCCACACATGGGTGGATCTCTTGAGCCCAGGGGTTTCAGACCAGCTGGGTAACAGTGAGATTCCATTTCTACAAAAAATGCAAAAATCAGCTGTACATGATGGTACACACCTGTAGTCCCAGCTACTCAAGAGGCTGAGGTGGGAGGATCACTTGACCTTGTGGAGGTCAAAGTTGCAATGAGCTATGATCACACCACTGCACTCTAGCCTGGGTGTCAGAGTAAGACTCTGTCTTAAAAAAAAATTCTTTGATTATAATGAAGTTGGATATATTTGTGCATTTATTTTCTGGTTGTATTCCTTTTTTTCTGATTTGCCTGTATATATTCTATCCACTTTCCTATTGCTTAGTTTATCTTTTTCTTACTGATTTATTAGACATATATTTATTTTAAATGTATTAAGAGTTTGTTGCATATGTTGAAACCTTTTTTCCCCCCTCTGGATTTACATTTGCCTTTCTGATTTGTTTATTAAAACAGAGAGCCAAATGTGTTGGCTTGAAGATTGAGCTGAAAAGGGAGAGCCACAAATAGTAATTTGTCTTTGAGCATTGTATAGATACCCATGTAACCTGATACTAAACAAAAAGTAAAAGCTCATGGACTGTCAGTGGTATGGTGGGGTATGCCGGAGTGAAGTGATTTGTGAACTCCCTGGAGAGAGACTTCTACTAGAGGTAAGAACCAAACAGATAGTGCAGAAAATATCCAGAGAAAGATACACAAGAGAAGAAGAGAAAGGTAGGGATATCTATGCAAAAGGAAATAAGGTATGTTTCCTCTGGTGAAATTAGAGAGTATTTATTAATATGTGAATTGTCAATTTCTAATTGTATGAGTTGATCTTGTAGCTCCAGAGGCCAGCAAATACTTATTTTGTCTATGAGCTCAGAAAGCCAGAAGATCCCCAGAGAATCTCATTGTGAGCATCAAAAAATAATATGGCATCACCCAGAACTTGGGAAATATTCCTTTTAAATCCAATGATTGTAAGGCTGTGAAATATTCACAAGACAGAAATTTGAAAGCGGGGAAGGGAGGTGGTATTTTTAGGTTCATAACAAACTTTGGAATAAACGTTTACCTAATTGAGTTTATTAGTAAAACTATAGGGAAAGAATGTCTGGTCTGTTTTTCAGATGTCTCCACATTGCTGGGAGAACAAATTGCTGATCCAACAATGTTCCAGGAAATTAATTACTCAGGAAAGTCATGAAAGAATTGACTGACATAAACATTATGTTCTTGTAAACTGTGTTAGCAACTACCAGTTGTGCTAATCAGTCTTCTTGTAATTTTCTCATAAGTTGGCATGAAACACAGAAGCCCTCAAGACATACCTGAAAGGAAATGAAACAGAAGGAAAACAAGAGTATCTCAGCCCGGCCTTACTCATATTTAAAGCCATGTAGAATTCTTGGACTCATAAACGATGCTGAGTTTAGCTTGAAAAACTCAAGGGTAGGTTCCTTTTCCATCCTTAGCTCCTCTGTTCTTTGACATGAAAACTTATTCCACTTGAGAGTATAATTTTCCTTGTTCTGTATACAAAGTCACCTTAATCTGGTCTATAATGTGTTGATTATCTTGTTAGTAATTAATGACCTTTCTATTTCTACTTTTCTCTCAGCTGCTCTGCTTTAATAATGCTGGGACATTAATATCCTGAAGCAGTTCTCCTCCAATGTTCAGACATCATGAAATGTGATAGGAAATTCACCTCCTCTCATGTATCTTGTCTACACATTGGTTTTCTGCTTCCTTGATCTCTTTATAGCAGGATGTCTTGCTGTTAAACAGCCAACTATTTATAAATCTCTACAGCAACTTTCTAGACTTGCTTTTCTATTCGAGTGAACTTCTAGGGCTGCCTTTAAAAATACATAACCCTAAATATTTTATAAGTAATCATATTTTCATTCTGAAGGGCACAGTTAAAAAGATTTTAAAAGTGGAAATTTGAATCAAAGACTTACATTTCAACTATTTTTTTCCTAAAAAGGGAAAGATTTTTTTATAAGAGGAAATGAAGAATTAGAGAAAGTTACCAATGAGAACTGTGCTGCATAATGTTAAAACACAGTTGCTGCTATTAGGATGCCAAAAAATATAACAGGAGGTAGAAGAGACCGAGAGGTCATTTTAAAACATGTCCTCGTTTCATAGAAAGGTGACATGACATTCTGATTTACATAGTTAATGGTAGAGTCAGGCCAACTCTTTATATTCTTGGACTAGATCTCCTTCATTACACAAATATCATTCCAACGAGTAAAACCCAAGTCAATGACTTATAAAAAATTCAAAGAGGAAGAGGCATCTGAAGTGGACATTGAGAGAAGAATAGGACTTTCTCGGGTTGCAGAATTATTTCTGCAACAAGATCAATGAGATATAGTTTGCTGTAGATAAACCCTGAGGGAGCACTGGAGGAGGAAGACAGAGAGCAGAAGACAAGGATTTGAGGAATGAGAAGCCACACTGGAACGAAGACAATAATTGAAGATAGGTTTTTTGAGAAGTTTGGAGGCTGAAGGAATGGGAGGCATTGGCAGCTTAAAAGGGTACTGAGATGAAAGGAAGGTTTACTGTTCATTTGTGTCTAATACAGGAGACTAACATACATGGGCTGTGTGCAAAGGACTAACGGAGATTGAGGATTTACAAGAGAGGGAATAATTTATGAAGTAAGTTCTCAGAGGAGGCAGGAAGGTGAGATAAATGCCTAGATGGGCAGGTTGGTTTTGACTAAGAGCAAGGATAATACTTTCTTTGTCAGATTGATCAGGAGATGAAGAGAGGCAGGTGAAGATTCAGAGAGGAACAAAACTGAAGGAGCTTATGTTGGATGCCTTCATCCTTTTGGGAGATGAACCCATGAGATCACAACCTAAGAATGAGGCAGGGAGGGTCAAGTTGGAAATCTGCAAGTGAAAACAGATTTAAAAATGTGGGATGAGGGATTAGGAAAAGTCAACGAGAGAAGAGATGCATGAAAGGCTTTCTTAGCACAATGGAGGGACAGTGGAGATTAGTCTTATTTTCTCCAGCTGTTTTGAGAAGACTGGGGTAAAGATGAAAGCTGCCCTGGGATTCCAGGCATTAGGAGGACCAAGGTGGAGCAAGTGGGGAGGGTATGACATGGAAGCAACTGCATCATTGATTATGATCACAGAATAGAGGCTGGAGAAGCTGTGTTGAGGGGCAGGGAAAGGATCAGGGGAATTGCATGGGGGCTGGTAAAATTTGATTTAGGTTCTTGGGAATAGGAAAAGGCACAATTAAAGAATCGAAAGCTGTTTCAAAGGGAAGAATCACAGCTCTTGGTTTTAGTAAATATCATCATAAAAAGCTCCAAAACAGGCCAAGCATGTAGCTCATGCCTGTAATCCCAGCACTTTGGGAGGCTGAGGTGGGAGGACAGCTTGAAGCCAGGAGTTTGAGACCAGCCTGAGTTACTTAGCGAGACCCTGTCTCCACAAAAAATGAAAAATAATTTAGCTGGAGGTGCACCCCAGCTATCTGGGAAACTAAGATGGGAGGATTGCTTGAGCCCAGGAGGTGGAGGCTGCAGTGAACCATGATGATGCCACTGCATTCCACCCTGGGCAACAGAGTGAGACCTTGTCTCAAAAAAAAAAAATGCTCCAAATCAAACTCAGCATATACATGTCCATAAATGTCCTAGTTTCCACTTTAGCCAGGCATTCCTGGTTTTAAGTATTCACACTAAAATTCCTTGTAGGACAAATTGCTCAGGTGCTGTGCTATAAGGGATTATGGTTTACCTTCTCTAAAGGCAGAAACATTTAATCTTCCTTTTTTCTTTGATGGAATTATGTTGTTCTTCCTTACCATCAACACCTATTCATTGATAGTTCAGTACTCTGTCTTAACTATTTATGGGTTACTAACAGGTGAACCCCCTTTGTTCCAGAAATTTCATTGATATCAGGAATAAAAAAAACAAAACAACCAAAACAATATGGAGCCGTATTCTCCAGAAGCTTACATCCGATTTAAGGAGATAGGTAAGTAGACAATTTCAACTAAATACATTGAGTGCCATGATGCTGACAGTTGCTATATAAAACAAGGGTTCTAGGTTAACTGCTTTGAGAAAATTGCTACCTTTTAACAAGGTTAAACTGGATTCTTTAAGGTAGATCTTACCGAGAGTTTCTAATATGTTACTGTGCTTTGTGAATCTTCATGTGTGTGGAGTAGAGATCCAGTCTGCCAAGTTCTACAAACTCATCTGATGACAGAACCCTTTTTCAATGGAATATCTCAAGGGATTTGTGCTCCATGGGACATAACATGAGAAGGACTGGCATAAGGTTTCACCTAGTGAACAAAAAGTGTATGTATTTATATTTTTAAAAACTGCTTGGATGGGTACTTTCTCCTAAATATGTAAATGACTTTTGAAGTTTCTTTTTTAGGCCTATGACAGAGTAAAATTGCAGACTTAAAAGGATTTACCTTGAAGATTTTAATGACTGCTGTCCTGATCCCAGTGAAAAGGAATGCCTTTAGTCATTTTCATTTATGGACTGTTTGACAATTTTTCTCCAAAAGAAATATTTAATGAACACAATCTCGAGTTCCTCCCAGTGCTTCTAATTAACAGACCACTGAAAGATCTTTGTTAAAGGAAAGGCTAACTTCAGGCCAGAAGGCATTGCAGGATCTAATATGTATGCTACGATGCGTGACCAAGCATGAAGAGAAACTAAGGGTGTGAATATATAAGGGCTAATGCTTGTGTCCACTGTTGTGAAATTTCTGATAATCGCTCTCTACTCTCTCCTAATATTTGGCCTTTAGGAAAAGAGTTTTGGAATGAATTGTTCTCTCTCCTCATTATCCTCCTTAACGTGTGAAAGTCTCAAGATAACTGTTGATTACCTGCTCTCTACTTCATAAAGAGGAAACACAGGTCCAGAGGACCATTTTGCGATTCATCCCTTTTCAAAGTGTTTCTTAAAACATTAAACAAAATTTTATTATAAGCTGTTTATAATTGAATAAAAGCAGCCATTTCTTTAAGAACGCCTCATCTTGTTAAAATAAAGGCTTAACTCTGACCTGATTTTTACTTTAAAGAACTTCACAGGAAAAATCAGGGTATATAATTATCCATGTATTAAAGAGATATTGTCTATAAAACCTTATGAGGATCAGGACTAAGAAAAAACATTCATTAGTCTTTTTTCAGCTAAATTTAATAAATGATATGTGTGGGTACTATGCTAAGAACTTTATATGATGCATCACATTTGATCTTTACCATATGCTATGGAGATATGGGTATACAGGTATTGATCGACTTACCACCTAGGCAACTTACGACCATTCGACTTTACGACCACAATCGCTAGCCACGACTGCTCCATGTCTGGCAGCACCAACGTTGCCCAGCTGGGCATACGACAGTGAGGAGCAGCTTCCGGCAGCACTACCATCTCCGCGTGCGCCATTTCAACTGTACATATAGCCTACTCAACTTACGACCAAATTGTGTTACGACCGGTCTGCGGTACTGACCATGGTCGTAAGTCGAGCACTAGCTGTACTCCTAGTATACCTGTTTTACACGTGAAAGAAAAGGCTCAGGAAGATTACATAACTAGCTCAAACTATAATGCCGTAAGTGCCAGAGAACCCACAGCCAAGTGTCTTATGCGTTATGCTTCATTTTCCTCTAACCCACAGCTTTCCTTTGTCTACGGTAAAGCACCTTGAATTTTGACCCTTCCTAGGAGTCAAAGTTACTTCTAACTAGAACACCAGAAGGTTAAAAATAAAGTCCAAATTTTTTTTTTTTTTTTTCAGAAATCCTGAGAGTTAGGGCTGGGCTCCCCTTCTCACCTGATCCTATACTTTTGATGTCAGCCAGACAAGGGCTCGGGGCTTTTTGTACTAGGCTTAGTGTAAAAAGCATCAACTCTGGAGTCAAAAAGACCTGGATCTGCTTCTCATCTCAGCCACTTAATAGCTGTGTGATGTTGAACAATGTCCTTAATTTTCTGCCTGAGCATTCCTCATCTGTTGAATGGTGCTGTACTGCTTCCCTTCCTAGGGAGCTATGGCATCAAATGAAGTGTTGGAGTATTCTACAACAGCCTCATTGTGGGCAGCTGTGATATCACATGGAATCTGTCCATAAGGCTACTTTGCTAGAACGGTCTACAGGAAACTCTTAGCATTGCTTCATCTCTATAGTTTCTGCCAAAGATTAAACTACTCAGAGAGCACAGCAGAGAGTTATTAATCTAATCAGCCCTTGTCCTTAAAACAGGCTGGGTAAGTGCAAATAGGAGAAAGCGAGGTAATGCAACATCCAGAGTGGAAGGCCATCAGAAAGCAACAGGGGAGGCAGGCATCGGGAGTGAGGGAAATAAGAGAAGAGAGGCTGAAAGGCTGGACTTTTTCTTTTTTTTTTTGAGATGGAGTTTCACTCTTGTTGCCCAGGCCAGAGTGCAATGGTACAATCTTGGCTCACTGCAACCTCTGCCTCCCAGGTACAAATGATTTTCCCACCTCAGTCTCCCAAGTAGCTGGGATTATAGGCATGTGCCCACCATGCCCAGCTAATTTTCTGTATTTTTAGTAGAGACGGGGTTTCTCTGTGTTGGTCAGGCTGGTCTAGAAATCCCAACCTCAGGTGATCTGCCTGCCTTGGCCTCCAAAAGTGATGGGATTACAGCCAAGGCTGGACTTCTTTATAGTTCTGCACGGGCTACTGCTCACTCAGCTCAGCTCTGGCCTCATGGGACAACTCACTGAGAGATGGAAATAATGTTCATGAAAGCAGGTACTGTCTTTGAGCTGGGCCCTAATGAATCACACCTGACTTGCTTTAGAAATAGGTTCAGAGGTCACAGAGCACAGGCAGGAAGGCTCTTCTGCACAATGGCGACACATGCCAGGCTCTCAGTTTAGGCATTCGTTTCTACTAGATCATCTGGGGGACCTAGAGCTAGTCTGACTGCATTCTAAAATGCCAAGGACACTGAAAGGAAATACTTTACTTCCCTCACAGGAGTATTGTGAGAATTAAACAACAAAAGGTACCTACACCCCAAGGCAGGCATGGGAGCCTCACTTTCTCCAGGTCTTCCCCAAGACTGGAGAGAGACCCTGACCACCCAAAGATACTCTGCACTAAAGGGGGCAGGGTTCAGAGTTGACTAGACCGTGATTCAAACCCCAGCTCTGCCACTTCCCAGCCTTCGAAAGTCCACTCATTCATTCTTTTGTTCATTCATTGACCACATAGGTGCCAAACAAAATTTATTGAACAGAATTTTACTCATGATCAACTTTGCACCAGGGTGCAGTGCTAGATGCTGTGGATACAAGATGAACAAGACTGACAAGGTCTCTGTCCCCATGAAGGCTATATTTTCATAGGAAAAGAGATGCACAATGAACAAGTAAACAAATGAGATCATTTCAGATTGGGATAAATGTTAAACACAATATAAACTAGGCAAATTAACGAGGCATTATCTGGGTATGGGGAAAGGGGTTATGAACTGGGCGGTCAGGAATGTTCCTTTCTGAGAGGAAGCACTTGACCTGGGACAGAAGCATGGGAGCCAGCTTGATGTGAGAATGACTGGGGAAGGAGGCATCCCCTGTGCAGAGCACTAGCCCTGGGCCGGGAAAAGCCTTGGGACTCAAGAACAGAGACAAGGCCCACACAACTGTGGACTGTGGGACTCTGTGGTCATGGCACAATGAAGGCAGATGAAGCCAGCAAAGTGGGCAGTGATCCGACTCTGAAGGACCTTAAAAGCCAGAATATGGGATGAAGCTTTATTTTAAAGGCCATGGAACAGTTTCCCACAGGGGAGGGCCAAGATCTGATTTCTGTTTCAAAGAAATGATTCTGGCTGCTGCATCTCTCTCTCTTTCTGGAGTATACAGAGAGCAGGGTGGAAGAGAAGATACAGTTAGGAAGATATCAAAGTAGTTTAAGTAAGAAATGATGGTGGCTTAGACTAGGAGAGAGAAGTGGACATGTTTGAGGTAAATTTTAGAGATGTCACTGAAGGGTTTTGTCTGAAATTTGGGAAAGAGTGGCAAGGAAACAGGAAGAATCAAACTATTCAGATTTCCTGAAACTTCAGTTTCTTCACCTAAATTTGGAAGGTGTTATTGTAGCATATGAAGGACTAAACAAGGGGGCATGTACTGCCCAGCACAAAGTAGATAATCGATAAACAGCCAGCTTGTCCCTTGTTCTGACCCAGGTTGAACTCTGAACCATCTAGACCAGCAAGTTCATTTCCGGACTCATTAGAAATACCAACTATTACAAAATGTACACTAAGCTCAGTAGGCTCAGAAAAATCTCTTAGACTGTCATCAATTTGGAAGTAAAGTCAATATTGAGTTGTTAACCCATCCAGAACAGCCAATATAAAGCTTCCCGACAGACTGTAACAGCTGACTAGTGTTTGCCTTATGCTTATTTTGGGTGCTTTGTGACTTGAAACTCCTTTCTCAGTGGCAAGAATATTTGGAGAAACATGTACTCTCTGTGGACAGAAACTACATGTGAAAAACAATAGCGTAGGTTAGGGTGTCACAGCCCTGGAAAACTCTTGAGTTTTGAAGCTTTGACAGCTGGTTCCTGGCTTACAGGATACACACAACGACCACTGATCTGACTCTAGCATTCTGAGTCACCCATAATGAAAAAGCTACCTAGGGGTAGGAGGACCATTCATTCTACTCTGCTCCTGCCCAGCTGTATGGTCACAGGAATATCTCCCAGCACTTCAGCATGGGGGACCTGCGCAGGGTCACTATACAGACATGTCCTTGCATAGGCCTTTGGCTACGGCAAAATCTGTTGGGCTACCATGCCTGGTTTCAGTGTAGCTGAGCTGCATATGAGCCTGAAACACATGGTCTTTCTTATTGCTGTCTTCTTTTTGCTTTTATTGTGGTTAGTTATTCAGAGCAATAGTTCTCTATGTTGCATGTTACAATACCTTGGTGCACTTCATAAAATCCTAATTCCCAGGCCAAGAAAATTTTCCCCAAACCAAGAGAATCTGACCTAATCAGTATAGTAGATACTGTAATGAGCCACCCAACTGATCCTTCAGGAATGAAAAGCTTATTCTCTCAGTTGCTGAAAATGTAGCCAGTGGACAGCACTTGGCTTGTTAGTTGTCTGTGGAAAGTGCGTCGGCATTTCAAGGCAATACCCTCTTCCTGAGGTAGCCAGCCTCCAATGACCGATCAATACAGGACTATAAAGACAACATTGATCAACCCAGGACAGCTCTGAAAGGCCATGCCAGTTTCAGAGCTCCCTGTAGGTCAGCTGAGGCCTTCCCTGGGAAAGCACTGCAGTCTGACAGCTTCTTCTGCCTGATCCTGTTTCCTTCCCTTCCCTTCCTTCAGTGGTGAACCCAAGAGCACACCCTCATAAATTTCCTGCAAGTAAGTCTCCATCTCAGGGTCTGCTCTCTTTGGTTTGGGGTTAACACCTGGACATCAGCATTATAAAGCTCCCCGGATGATTTCTTTTTTTTTTTTTTTTTTCAGATTGCGTCTTGCTCTGTCTCGCAGGCTGGAGTGCAATGGCATGATCTTGGCTCACTGAAACCTCCACCTCCTGGGTTTAAGCAATTCTCCTGCCTCAGCCTCCCAAGNCTGTCTCGCAGGCTGGAGTGCAATGGCATGATCTTGGCTCACTGAAACCTCCACCTCCTGGGTTTAAGCAATTCTCCTGCCTCAGCCTCCCAAGTAGCTGGGACTACAGGCACATGCCACCATGCCCAGCTAATTTTTAAAATATTTTTAAGTAGAGACAGGGTTTCACCATGTTGGCTTATCTGGTCTCCAACTCCTAACCTCAGGTGATTCACCTGCCTTGGTCTCCCAATGTGCTGGGATTACAGGTGTGAGCCACCATGCCTGGCCTTCTCCAGGTGATTTTAATGAGGGTGAATAACCTGCTCAAAAGTCAGAATGTGACAATCAGTCAATAGACAATTATTCAGCACCGAGTGCCAAGTGTCCTGCTAGGTTTTCGGTCCCACATGGAAAATAAGAAAGAGAGAAATTAAGAAAACTGACTCTGATTGCAAAGCTAGTAAGTGGCAGAATTGAGATCTAACACTAGGGAGACTGCTGTGTCCATTCTCCTAATCACTATGTTATGTTGTCTCCAAGATGATGGAGGTGAAGCATAGGATGCCCAGGGACCCTAACCTGGCCATGCTGAATAGGTGTGGAGAGTGGGGTCAGAGAAGAATTCCGTAAGGAATGAGGTTTAAGCTGAGCTCTAAATAAGAAAAATGTAGGCAGAGGCAACAGGGAATGCAATAATCTAAGGTAGGAGAGAGCAGAGTGTGCCCAGGAACTGATTGCTCAGTGTGATTAGAAAGGAAAACACAAGAGGTGAACCTGGGGAGGTGGCTGATACCAGAGCATGCTTTCTCCCTAAGAGCAACAGGAAGTCAAAGGGTCCCTGCAGGGGAGGGTTGCAGCATGATAACTCTACATCCGGAGAGAGACAGATTGCAGGGGAGCAAGAATGAATGGCAGGTGAGGATGGTTTTTAATTCCAATTCTCAGATTCAATTTAAGACCAATAGTTCTCATCCAAAAATAGGATGGCACCTCTAGGGCCATTTGGAAATGTATGGAAATAATTTTGGTTGCTGCAATAACCACAGATGCTAAAAATCCAGTACGTAATGTGAGAAGCGGCCTCACCACAAAGGCACAACTGTCCTCTTCAAAATGCCAAGGGGACCCACATAAGGAAATTGTGCCATAAGCAAAGTGCAGAAGGCTTACCTGTAGGAATATAAATGTTCTAAGCCATAACAATGTGAAAGTTCAGTAATAGTATATCTGGGAGAATTTGGGAAGTCAAAGGGTAAGAAAGGTGAAGGGAAGTGTGGGGTAGGGAGAGATTTACTCATCTTAACATGGTGGGTGTCAAGAGACATTGTCGAAAGTTTATGGATCCAAAAATAAATGGTTGAGTGTACTAAAGCTGTAAAGGGAAACAAGAAAAATAAAAACAAAACTAAAAATTATGAGGAAGAGAAAGAAAAGCAGAAGCAATAGAAGGAATAAGTTCCTTCTCTTTCGTAATAGGGAGTGAGCCAACACAGTTAAGGTTAATGAATCAAGAAATGCAGGTGGAAATATATTTAGAGTTATAGGGGAAGCCATCGGTGAATCAGGAAGAAAAGCCATCAGAAGAACAAGAAGTAGAAATGTAATTTTAAATATTTATTGAGATGGAATCTTGCTCTGTCACCCAGGCTGATGTGCAGTGGCATGATCTTGGCTCAATGCAACCTTTGCCTCCCAGGTTCAAGTGATTCTTGTGACTCAGCCTCCCGAGTATGGGACTACAGGCATGTGCCACCATGCCTGGCTAACTTTTTGTATTTTTAGTACAGACGGGGTTTCACCATGTTGGTCAGGCTGGTCTCAAACTCCTGACTGCAGGTGATCCTCCCGCCTTGGCCTCCCAAAGTGCTGAGATTACAGGTGTGAGCCACTGTACCTGGCCAATGAGGAGGTTAGTCTTGAAGTTTGTTTGTTTGGTTTGTTTGTTTATTTATTTATTTATTTATTTAGAGATGGAGTCTTGCTTTGTTGCCCAAGCTGGACTGCAGTGGCATGATCTCAGCTCACTGCAACCTCTGCCTCCTGGGTTCAAGCAATTCTCCTGTCTCGGCCTCCCAAGAAGCTGGGATTACAGGCATGCTCCACCACGCCTGGCCAATTTTTGTATTTTTTTAGTAGAGATGGGGTTTTGCTATGTTGGCTAGGCTGGTGTCAAACTCCTGATCTCAGGTGCTCCACTCGCTCAGGCCTCCCAAAGTGTTGGGATTACAGGTGTGAGCCACTACGCCCAGCTGGAAGTAGCATTTTGAGTTCAGCAGTAGGAAGTAGTAAGGGAAACTCTGGCTTCTCATTTTATCCCTTGTCTTAAATGTATTTTTGTATGTTTATTTCCATCTGTATATGTTATATAAGTAAGTGAACTTTAGTTTTCTGCCTTATCCAATGCATGTCTCTAAGGTGGATGTCAGATGGCTCTCTCATTCTCTGAGAAGCTATTTCTGTGTAACAGGGACCTGCCAGGAACTACGGGCCACTTTTAGGCATGTAGCCAGAGTTTTCCAGTGTTGAACTTACTGTCTCCTCATCTGCACTGGGGCTGAATCCATGACTAGTTCTTTGTGAGTACTATAAGAATTTCTCTGCCCCTGCTGGGTCTAGATCCATTTTCCCCTAAGTGGTTGTGGGGAACTGAGCAATTGCTGGGCAGCTCGGTAGTTGGCCTCCAGAGAAGACAAGGGTAAATTCCCTGGGGCACCCTTACCTGCTAGAAGGCATGCACCAATTCAGGTATAAGCAGAGACTCAATATGAAGGAATGAGCAGATTCCTAAACAACCCATATTTGTCAAGAGAGGATAAAGTAGGGTAGGGAGAGATGAGGGGAGTGATGAGCAGGAGTTAGAATCCAGCATGGCCTGAATTTCAACCCTCTAAACACTGGTTCAGGTGGGTCTCCATTTATCATTATTTTTTACAGCAACTGGTAAAACTACTCCTCTGTCTTATGTAGCCCTTCCATGGGCTTTACATGACATTGCATGGTAGTTAGTTTCTTACATATCTTAATCTATCATCTGTGATCTCTTCCTCCTCAAGGGTAGGGTATGAGCCTCATTCATCTGTATGTTTCTTGTATTGAGTGTATACCTAATAAACACTGGTTGAGTAAAGAAAATAAATGAATATATAAATAAAAAAATGAAAGCCAAATGAATAAATAAAATGCTTATTTTATCCTCCTTTAAAAAATTAGCAAAATAGGTCATGGAGTGTAACAAAAATTCCATTACTTTCTGGTGCATCCCTGATTGTGGGACTCTCGTATTTATCTGCTTTTGTGTGCATGCGTGGGCGTGCACACGTGTGTATGCACATGTAAGTGTGTGTGTGTGTGTGTGTCTGTGTGTGTTACTATAACTACTTGCAAGATAAATAATTGGTAATGGGAACTCAAGTTAGGTTGTGGGGATCCCTGGGAGGTGCAGAGAAACTTGGACTTCAGGACTAATAAAGAGGAAAGTTCAATAATGCTGCTGCAAGTGTCCACCTATAAGATGACGTTTACAGGAAGAAATGCTCATTCAAAAAATATTTGATATTGTCTAGGCAATGAACTTAAAGAGCATGAGCCTAAGCTAAGGATAGAAATGTGGCACCAGAAAGACCTGTTTACTTTCTCTCTCCACCAGCTAAGCAATGTATCTCAATTTAGTTAGGTGATCAAAGTCTGATAGAATTACCCAAGGAATACTTATAACACTACCTAGTTAATTAGCATACAAATCATAAGAAGCCGTGTCTGTGAGACTGTGGTAAAACTTATATGCTTCTACTCTGCTAGAGGTGTTAGAAATTAGTTCAACTCTTTCAAAAATCAGTAAGTTAATGAGGCTGCCATGCCGTTCCTGCCTAGCAATGGAAAGTAACTTTTCTTTTTACCTAGCAATGGAAACAAAAGATTTTCCAAGATCTTTGATTAACCATGGCTAATCAAAGATTTAATCATGTCCTGGCTGGGTTTTGTAATGGACTAATAGTAACCTGGCAACATTGTGATAGGAGTGGTGTACTAGGTTTCTTTAGCAGGAAGTTATAGATGGACACAGCTATGATTCTGTCCACATGGTTGTAACCAAGAAAAGTTTGGGCTATGAATGTCTGTGCAAATTCTACTGTTCCCAGCTTCCCCGGGGGACCCTGGACTTTGGGTAGCTCCTGGATTTGAATGTGATCGACTGATTGATTGATTGATTCATTCATTCATTCATTCAACAATGTTTATTGAGCTACCACTGTGTGAGTTAACTGTTTGAAGGATGGTACTTTCTTATTTTTCTTTGGGCCCCTTTCTTGCACAGACAGGATCCTCAAGAGATGTTTGCTGACTGACAGGCTGAAACCAAATGGATTTTTCCCACACTGGTTTCATATCTGAGTTGCAGTTGACAGAATTTATTGCATCTGTAAAACTTAAGTTTATGAGTTGCTAAGCTTGAGAGATTACAGCTTTCTTTTCCATTCCACTTGCAGTAAAGATCTCTTTTTATATTCTCATTTCTATTAAAATCAGATGCTGATGGTTACCTTACGCAAATTCTCTCTGGCTGGGGCCGCGTTGGCTCTACTTTTTTTAATGAGCTTCCTCATTTTGTGTTCAGCTAGAGCCTTAGGTTGTTAACCTTAAAGCCTTAATGCAAAACCAGGCTCACTGATTTCACCTTTTAAAAATACTAGCATTCCCACTAGCGTATGTATGTGTTTTTGAGAGGGAGAGGAGGGGAGAGAAAGACAGAGAGAGAGAATATGACTAAAGTTTAAAACTAAAGTTCAGCTGTTGAAGTTGGAGTTTTCATGTACTCCCAGTCTTGGATTAGTCTCAGGGAATTTAAAAGATAAACAAAAGCAAACTCTTCAGGTGATGCAATGAAGAGACCCAGAAAACAGAATATAACTGAAGGATTAACTTGCATGTGCCTGGGAGTAGGGTGTGAGGGTGAGGCCATAGGCCTGAACAGGAGGAAACCAATATATCATCAGTTGACAGTAGCTAGATGAACATTCACAAACTAGCCCAGCTACTGAACATGGACACAGGACAAATAGTTCTATTGTACCTTGGTAGGCATGGGCTTCTTAAAGGTGATTTCCGCTTGCATCCAAACACCCCTTGGGGACTCCAACACAGACCAGACCTTCTCTTGAACCACATGGTTCTCTTCAAAGATATAAACTGCTAGGGTGTCACTCATTTTTAAAAATCCATAGATGGCATAATGAAAACGCAGACAATACTGCAAGTTTCCTGGTAGGGAGGGGCCATAGAGCCTTCCAATGTAGCCAGGCTGAGATGTGAACTTTGTGTTGGCTAGCAAATAATACCCTGGGAACAAGAAAAACCATATCAGCAATGCAAAATAATCTAATCTAGATTAGCGAGTGGCAAAATGTGATTAAAGTGGAAGAACTAGCCAGCAGAGACTACCAGCTGTGCTTTAAATGTAGAACACATTTTCTAATGTCTGTGCCTTAAGTGACAGAAAACATCTATGTGCCTCTGTTGAAATGAAACCTTGTTCAACTCTAAGTAAACTTTAGAAACCAGTACAGATTTTCTGTAGCATATGTCCAGATACCAGTCATTCATTAGGATTTACACTTTTCATGAAACAAAAAGGATGAAATCATTTTGGGGATAGCTGCCTGGCTCAACCATCTGACTTAGATTATATATGTCGAGGACTGAACCATAGTGAATGGAAGGCCCAGGGCAGATTTTTCTTTATTATCTCTGTAGTGGCTGATAGAGATGGTGGGATTCCAGGCTGGCCTGGCAGTCTTTGTGGAGGTTTGTGTGTCTGGGCAGAGCCTACTCCTCTCTTGGTCAAATGTTAAACCTGCCCTTGAAGAGCAAGTTTTTCATCAGATGGATCCTCCCGGGTGCTGAAGATCTATGTTCTTCCTTTTCCTTCTAAGTAACATAAAGAAAAATAAGATCAGGAACATTCCCCTTCCAATATCTCCATGGTCAATTTAAAATGGGTTCATACATCCTAGAAAGTCTAGGCAGAAAAGAAAAAAAAAAACACCTTATTTTTTCCTTCTTTTTTCTGCTCCTCGTCCTGTGAGTTTTCATTTGGGTGCCTCAATCTTTGTATACAGTTTAGTTTTACCCAGTTACTTAACTCAAAAGAAGAGAAAGACATACTGGAGCTCTCTCTCCCTCCGTACATAAAAAGGCCATGTGAGGACACATGAGAAGGCGGCCATCTGCAAGCTAGTAAGAGAGCCCTTACCAGAAACCACCCTGACGTCACCTTAATTTTGAACTCACAACCTCCAGAACTGTGCAGAAATCATTTCTGTTGTTCAAACCACCCAGTTTGTGGTATTTTGTTATGGCAGCCTGAGCAGACTATGATGGGTGGCCGTATGATAGCCAGAACAACCTTTTTGAAACCTAAGTTTCATCTGTCTTTTTTTCCACTTAAAACCTCTCAGTGGCTTCTCATGTCCTCTATAATAAAATTCCAAATGCTTCCTGTGGCCTGCCACACCCAGGATCTATCTCCCTCTCTAACATCATTTTCCTCCATTCTCCTCCCCACCCTTCCTCCTCACGGTGCAGCCATACAGACCTTCCTATTCTGTGGTGTGACCAGCTCTTTCCAAATTCGAGGCCTTCACAGATGTTGCTCCCTCTGCCTGGGTCACTCCCACTATCCCAGCTAATGGCAGCTTCCCTCAGAGAAACCTTCCTTGAATCCCTAACCAAAATTAGATTCTTCTATTATCTCTCAGAGTTCACTCTTCATTTCATTCTACTGTGAAAGAAGGAGATCAGAACGTGCCACCCCCAAATATGTTACTTTGGCACATTGATTATACTGAGGTAAAGTCACTTGAGAAGCAGCAGAGGCAGGAAGGACCCTCTGACATCTCCCTTTTTATGATACTTAAAAGCAGGTCATACAATTTCCCATGAACAAGGTGTTCTCCCTGTACCAGAAAGGGAAGAACATTCTGTCACTAAAGGCTGGGAGTCGACATCAAAATGGATGTGTACAAACAAACCTGCTAAAATAATCCTTTTCTTCCATTAGTTTCCTCCATATATTTCCTAGTCACTTTCCCATAATTCACTGCCTCTGGAAACTTCAGCCCCACCCCTTTTTTTGTCTTGTTACTTCTCCACAATTTTACCATCCCTTGTTTAAAATGGTATTTAAGCTCTCAGGTCTATCTGCTTCTTTGGATCTTCATTGTTTTTATGAAGGCTCCCAAGTGCAAGTAAAAATATTAAATAAAATTTGTATTTTTTTCTTGTTACTCTGTCTTACATCACTTTACTTCTCAGGTCCAAACATGGAACCTAAGGGGGTAGAGGAAAAGTTTTTCCTCTCTGACAGCACTTACCACACCCTGTGATTATAAGTTTGTTTGTGTATACATTTGTCGAATGTTTCTCTTGCCCACTGAAAAGACTGTTGGCCAGTGAAGGTGGGATTCATTTCAGATTTGTTCACTATTATATTCCCTAGGATTTAGTCCACTTGAATGTTTTATTGCCTTGAAAACTGGCAAACTGAGAGTAGGGTGAGTCTTTTTGTCCTTAAACAGCTTCCCATTTCATCAGTTCACTGCTCCCAGAACTCAAATGATTTTCTAGAGATGATTTTCCAGTTAATCAGCCCAAAGTCAGAATAGATTTGGTAGGGCCTTTATTTCTACAAGTTAGGCAACCTCTAAGAAAACAACACAAAATTACAAGTATTAAATTGTGAGAGCTCTTTCAAGGCCTTTCTCAGGGCTGGTACAAGGCAGGGGCCCTGGAACCTAAGCTGCACCAGCTCCGTGGTAAACTCACCCCAGTCCCCAGGATATAAACATGTGCTGAATAAGTGAAAGAGACATGGAACTTTTTGAGATCAAGCTCTTCACACTTGTTTCCACTAGTATGGGCTCCAAAAAGTCTGTCATTAAATTAATAGGTAATCCCTACACAAAGAGCTCAGACTTGTTTCGAAAAGCTCCTTGTAAATATATCCATCGAGTGTCCACTCAACATTTTTAACAGCTTTTTCCCTCTACAGACTTTTAAAATTGTAATAAAATACAACTGGTATAAAATTTACCATTCAATCATTTTAAAGAGTACAGTTTAGTGGCATTTTGAGCATTCACAATGCTGTGCAACCGTCACCACTGTGTAGTTCCACATGATTTTCATCACCCAAAGGCAAGCCCATACTCATTAAACACTCTTATTTCCTCTGCCCCAGCCCCTGGCAACCACTGAAATCTACTTTTTATCTGTGGGAATATGTCTCTTCTGGGAGATTTCATATAAATACAATTCAGCAGATTTTTTTTCTTAAAGGTATTACGTCTAAAGTGAGTTCCAAAATAATTTACAAGGATTTGCCTGTTTAATTAACTAGCAAATACGTTTGTTAGCACAGCAACTCGAATTCCAAGTTTAAAAAAAGGTCAAACATAAGACTGCTGATTGTCTTTGCTTCTTCGCAGCTGCCTTTTTCTTTGTCAGTGTCTTTGCAGGTATGAAGTGGGAATGGCCAGCGAAGCTTAACAACTACCCAAGATGCCCCCGCGTAGACAGTTCCCTGATTTACCTAAGCCTGTGGTGTGGTCTCCAGCCCGATACATGTTTGGTTTTACTTTCACTCGGGTCCAACCTGGACCTTCTTTATCTTGGTAAAAGTTGCAGAGGTCTTGCTCAAAATTGCAGCTGGCTTCCACGGCACTGAACAGAAGTTCTGAGCAAAGGACAAGCAAAGTTAATGACAATCAATCCCAAAGATCTCAAAGGACTACATCAACTGGTTGACGGATATTTATATATACACACTTGTGCTGGGGAGACCAAAAAAGTAAAACACAACTAAATATCTTTACCCAAACAGCATGCTGACAGGTTAGCATCAAACCAATGTTTCAACATGACAGGAAAATCGTTCTTTTCCTCTCTAAAGAGAGGGGAGAAAAGAGCACTGCTTGTATTATAAAAATGAAGTACCAGACTTCAAAATAAATTTCCTTTCATGGCTGTGAACATGTATTCATATACTTTTTCACAATTCACAATTCATTCATACAAAATTTAAAGAAAGAGAAAAGAAAGAGATTTTAAGGAACTCAATTTGTCTCTAAGATAAAATATTTTAGAAATAATATTTTATAGAAACAGTTTTCCTTTGTTGCTCAATCGCTGTGTCAGAAGCACACCTGCTGTCTCCTTTGACATCAGTAGCAGGAGCTGATCTGCTTGAACAAAGTCATCACTCAGTTTAAGTCATGCAGGTCAAAGAGTCACAGTTCTGTGATGGGTACTGTTATTGCTTTGACTTTGCTGAGTTCTAGTGTTATTTAAGCTGGCCTATAAATACCTCAGCCCAGATGGCCTGGAGGGAACATAAAGATTTCTGCTGTTTGAGAAGACATACAAATGGCCAACAGGTATATGAAAAAATGTTCAACATCGCTAATCAGAAGAGAAATGCAAATTAAAACCACTGCAGGATATCATCTTAGTCAGATGGCTATTATTAAAAAGACAAAAATTAACAGATGTTGGTCAGGATGTGGAGAAAAGGGAACTCTTATACACTGTTGGTGAAAATGTAAACTAGTATACCCACTATGGAAAACAGTGTGGAGATTTCTTAGAAAAATGAAAATAGAACTACCATTCAATCCAGCAATCCCATTACTGGGTATCTACACAAAGGAAAAGAAATTAATATATCAAAGGATGCCTGCACTCATATGTTTATCTTAGCACTGTTAGCAGTAGCAAGAATAAGGAATCAACCTAAGTGCCCATCAACAGATGATTGAATAAAGAAAGTTTCAAATGTACATACAAGCTGGAAGAGTAAAAAGAATGAAATTATGTCGTTTGCAGCAACATGGTTGGAACTGGAGGTCATTATCTTAAGTGAAACAAGTCAGACACAGAAACACAAATGCTGCACATTCTCACTCATAAGTGGGAGCTAAATAATGTGTACACACTGATACAGACAGTGCAATAGGCAATGGAGACCTAGAAGGGTGAGGGAGTAGAAGGGGGTATGTAAGATAAGAAATTCCTTAACGGGTACAATGTATGTTACTCTGGGATGGATTCCTTGAAATCCTCACTTAACACTATGCAATCTATGCTTGTAACAAAACTGTACTTGTACCACATACCTTTATACAAATAAAAAAAGGTTTCTGCTCTTCTGAGAATAACTTTTAATCCTATCAACAAATGGCTTGTAAATCACACTGTTCAGATTGCCTTCTTAGACCAGAGGGTATGTGATCGTAGCAGGTGGGATAAATTCGGTGTAGCCAAGTGTGATTTTTGTCTGCATGCCAGAATGCAGACATGTCTAACAGTTGAGGACCAGGGAGAGAAGACATGTGTTGAATAACTGGAAAATTATCTCTAGAGAAACATTTGAGCTCTAGGAGCAGTGAGCTGATGAAACAGCTCACTATAAAAACTTCCTATATTCTCAATTTGTCAATTTCCAAAGCAAGAAAACATTCAGGTGGGCTGAGGAGCTGACCCAGATAAAAGTGGACGAAAGAGGCATGACAACCAAATGCTACCAGGGGTGCAAGATTTAATCTTGGTCCAGAAAAACAAATACGGGGCAACTAGAAACATTGGTGTATGGACTAAAAGTAAGTTGATAATGTTGTGTCACTGTTAAATATCCTGAACTCCATAATTACCCTATAGTTACGCTGGAGAATGTATTTGGTTATAAAATACACACTAAAATATTTAGCAGTAAAGGGGCATGATGTTTGCAACCTATTCTTAAACGGTAGATAAAGCAAACGTGGCAAAATATTAATTTGTAGAGCTGGGTAAATAGTCTACAGGAGTTCCAACCATGCTGCCCAGGCTGGTCTCCAACTCCTGAGCTCAAGCAACCCACCCTCCTTTGCCTCCCAAAGTGCTGGGATTACAGGGATATGCCACCACGCCCAGCCTGGATATAGAGGGGATTTTTAGTGTAGTTTTAGGTTCCACCAGTTCTAAACACTACTAGTTCATTGTAGTGTTCTTGCAAACTTTGTCTGACTTTGAAATAACAGAAAATTAGAGTTCCAAGAAAACTGAATTTTAAAAAGTAACTGATTAACACCTTACAAAAAAAAAAAAAAAAGAAAAAAAAGAAGAATCCAAGACAATTAAATTTTAAAAAGTAACTGATTAACACCATATTACAAAACAAAAACAAAGAATAGGAAGAAATCTGTTCCTATGCAACTAGAACTTGATTGTATCTCAGACGATATGCTCTAGGAAGCGCACCAGGAGCAAACCCAGATGAGCCAGACTGGAGAAGAGGAAATGAAGAGAATTCTCAATGCTCTAAGACTGGTGGATTAGCTCACACCCTGCTCTGCCTGATTCTGTCAGCACCAGGGTATATCTTTAAGCCCTGAAGATAAAGTCTGTGAAAAATGAACAGGATGTTATACAAACAAGGATCCTTTGACATTCTCCCATGGAGATTTGAGACCACAGGAAACCCCATTAAGGTCTTCAGTATGAGTCACCCCTCTGCTACTGGGTAATAAAAAAAAACAAAAACAAATGAAAATCTCAAAAATACAGATGGTCATCTAACTCAGGAAATGGGGTGGCACTGCCAAGTGCCATGCACGAAGAGAACAGGTCAGTGAATTCCTCATCAGGAATCAATCTTCCCACCCACACCCCTCCTTTTTTTTTTTTTTTTTTTTTCTTTCTCCCAGCTACAGAGGGTAGAAGGAGGAATGAATCTTAAAGCAGTGCCCTTTGGTGACTGCAAGACAATCTTAACTCAGTTATTAGGTGTGTGGAAGGGGGTGGAAGTGGCATAAAAGCGTGGAAGTTTATAGAAGTTTTATTCATACATACGCACCAAAACATGAAAGCAACCAAGCTATGTCCTTCAGCAGGTGAATGGATACATAAACTGTGGTACATCCAGGCAACTAAATATCACTCAGCGCTAAGAAGGAATGAGCTAGATGCGAAACGATACGGAGTAAACTTAAATACATACTACGAAGTGAAGGAAGCCAGTCTGAAAAGGCTACATACTATGTGATTCCAACTATATGACATCCTTGAAAAGGCAAAACTATGGTGACAGTAAAAAGATCAGTAGTTGCCATGGGTTGCAGGGAGGGAGGAGTGAATAGAGAAAACATGTCCGGTTTTTGTTTGTTCATTTGTTTTTTGAGATAGGGTCTCATTTTGTGGCCCAGGCTGGAGTGCAGTTGTACAATCTTGGCTCACTGTAGCCTCTACTTTCTGGGTTTAACCTGTCCTCCCACTTTAGCCTCCTGAGTAGCTGGAACCATAGGCATTCACCACCATGCCTGGCTAATTTTTTGAATTTTTTAAATAGACACAGGGTTTTACCATGCTGCCCAGGCTGGTCTCCAACTCCTGGGCTCAAGCAATCCACCCTCTGTTGCCTCCCCAAATGCTGGGATTACAGGTGTGTGCCACCACTCCCGACCTGAATATAGAGGGGGCTTTTAAGGTAATGAAAATATTCTGTATGATATTACATTGATAGATACATGTCATTATACATTTGTCCAAATCCATGGAGTATACAACACCACGAGTGAATCTTAATGTAAACTATGGATTCTGTGGGACAGTGATGTATATGGAGGCAAGGGGACTATGAGAGACCTCTGTACCTTCCTCTCAATTTTTCTGTGAACCTAAAACTACCATAAAAAATAATGCCTATCGAAACAACTTAAAAGTAAGAAAGGGCAACTTCTTTCCACGGTGATAGACTAGGTCATATAGAAAGGATTTTTCTGATGATGTAACTATATTATTTTGCTAATGAATATATTTGAAATGCATTTTCCTGGGGTCCTGAGGAGGTCTGATTTAAAAAAAAATCTGGAAAGCATAACTCAGGGGCTAAATCTTTTTCACCTAGAGTGCTGCTGCTACCTGAGACAGTGTCTGATTCCTGAAGATGGGGCCAGAGGCCTGTTTCTGACTGGGGTGGATGCAGAGCTTTTGCTTCAAGCTTGTTGCAGATGTGTTAGTAAAGGGCAGATCACAAATTGAGCTGCTGGGAAGTGTAATGACATATTTGAAGCACAGGGAGGAATCAGAGGCAGTTGGAAGCCTCTGAGCATCTGTTGATGATCAAGAAAAAAAGAAGAAAAGAACTACAGCCCCTTTAAGCAACTTACCAAAAAGCATCATAACATAAGGTTTCATTAATTACTTGCTTTTTGACATTTGAACTTTTTAGAAATGAGAAGCTTTGAACATTATCTGATTAGCTGGAGTGTGCTACAATTTTAGAATAGTAGGGAGCATTTCCCATCCTTTCCTCTGCTCCATGGGAGTTCATGGAGAGAAACTCGGCATCGGTCCCACAGATCCAAAAGGCTCATCAGCCCCTAGAGTGCTGAAAGATAGATACTGGGGACCTAACCTCGCAGGGTGGCTTTACTTGAGCATAAGCCAGTCTGAGAGCAGGCTGAGACAGCTCGAAGCTGGCTTGGGTAGGAGAGGCAGTCGGACCTGGCACCACATTGAAGACCTATGGAGAAACAGGGGCCTGGGTCACTGGCTAGGCTGTGGAGACACTCTGGGGTGTTTAAGATAAGGAAGGCTGTGGCAACCTTAGCTATAGCCTAGGCAGCAACTGGGCCTGGGTTTCCATATAGACAAGAGGTTGGGGCAGTGTGTTGTCAGTTAATGGCTGATATTGGGATTCAGGTAGTGATCCCCTGAGGAGCATACCCAGGAGTGTTAGGATCTGCCCAGTCCCTGGCCTGGGTGTAGAGGCCCTAAACCCAGACAGGAGGTTGGGTCTGCCTATGGCAGAGCAGTAGAGCTCTCAGTTTGGGGCTGGGCATTATGACAGGACTCCTAGAAGTGAATTGGATCACCTCTTCAGGCATTCAAAGACTTACAGACCAAAAGAGAGGCTTGCTCCCATCGTCTAAACTTTGGGATAAACATGGTTGTGAAGGGGGAGAGTGTGGGTGAAAAGGGATGGAAAGGCAAGTGGGGGTAGTCTCACTGTCCTCTGGAAGGGCCACATGGCATTGCTGTTGAGCACCTGTGCCTATGAGATGGGTCTCAGGTCTGGGAGACTGGATTAACTCTAAACCCAACCAGATGGTGGGAACAAGATGCTTCATATGTTGATATAATTCCTGTCTCAGCCTATTAGAGAGATGAGAGAAGAAAATGCTAGATCCAGCTGGGAAAAGCAGAGACAAGAAGGCTGGAGCTAACCAAGATAAGGAAAAAAATGTTGGCACCTGTTATGAAACAGAAGGGCATAAACTATTTGTGAAATGTAAGATGAAGTATCAAAACTAGAAGGCTCAGCATCTAAAGACTCAATCTGGCCCACACCTGCTCAGTGAAAGACATAAAGCAGGCTCCAGCTGACACAGTCATCAAGCCAGTGCCCTTTGCTGTTTCTCTTTAGTTGCAATCTGACCCACAGTTCTCCAGGAATGGGTGAGCATTATTTTGAAAATAAAGTAAATATTGTCTCATGATGAAGTATTTTCTGTGTCATACTCTGTGCTAAGGCCTTCACAGACATTAAATCATTAACCTTCTCAACAATTCTATGAAACAGATTCTTCCATCTTTGTTATAGATGTGAAAACAGAGTCTCAAAGAAGTTAAATAACATGACCCACGCCAGATAGCTTGGAAGTGGCAGAATAGGGATGTGAATCCACATTCCTGGTGGACTGAACATAACACTATGATGATGCAATTAAATCATCATCATAAAATGGTTTTAAAGCCAAGCTGGCCTAGTGGGAAGTTCTGAAGATCAGTATGGAGGCTTGGTTAACCTAACTGTATAAGAACTCATATCTATGGAAGTTCCTGCACAGAAGGAGTCTGCATTTTGCAGACTGAGGGGTCAACAGCTCTCTTAGCACATGGTCCTCATTTTGCTGGAAGCTTTCTTTTCCTTTCACCAGACAGACCACCAGTATAGTAGAAAAAAGCTCACACAAATTCCGTATTTTTTCAAAAGGAGGAGACTTTCTGAACACTACTTCTGGGTGACTCAGTTGGTTCTATTACCTCCAGCTGCCTCTTCACCCACCCCCTGCCCAGTGAAGATATTAAACACCTCTTCTCCCATTGACAAAACAGGGAAATATAAAATTTCAGTGTAACTGCCTAATGATAGAAAAAAGACCCTTTCTAAAAATAATGATAAAGAGGTTGTGAAATTACTACAAATGTAGTTGAAATATTAACTGATAAAATTAGGGAGGAATCAAATGTAGAGAATTAAAACAATGTTGGTTTCTGCGTTCTGTTAAAGTTAGAGCCTCAATCTTTGATTACTGTTTGGATTAAATCATGAAAAAGTATGTAAATCTAGTCTGGTTCTAGCAGTTTAACCACCTTTTAAAAGAAGTTGGAATTAGGAAAAACAGTATTCCGTTTCAGCAAATTAGTAGATTTCTCTCTAGTTTTGGGGTAACAGTTTAGCTCACGTGGAAATTTTTTTATGTAAACTGTGGCTCATGCCTATAATACCAACACTTTGGGAGGCCAAGGTGGGGAGATCCCTTGAGCTTAGGAGTTTAACAGCAGCCTAGGCAACATAATGAGACCTCATCTCTACTAAAACAAACAAACAAACAAACAAGCAAAAAGCTAGCCAAGCCCAGCTACTCAGGAGGCTGAGACAGGAAGATCACTTGAGCCCAGAAGTTTGAGGCTGTAGTGAGCTGTGGCTGCACCACTGCACCCTAGCCTGGGTGACAGTGCGAGACCCTCAGATCCCCTCATCAAAAAAAAAAAATTTCTTTCTTAGTCCTATGACTTGTAGAGTATATCTGAAATCATATTAAATTATCAATCAACTCTATCTTAAGTGCAAGACCTCAAAAGGGTAGTTCATAAATTTTTTTTCTATGCTACAAAACCCAGAGTAAGGGCTCATTGATAAGGTAGGGTGACCATAGTGTTTCCCTTGGTCTCTCAAGGAAACAAACTCACTTAACAGTAAAGCCCATTTGATTTATCTGGGTTATTATTAATATATTATTATCCTTCTTATTATAAAACATTTGTTTCCTAATTGACTTTGAATCAATTTACTTATCTATTTTTCCAGAGAGTAGAAATAATCCTCTCATTTTAAACATCAAATTTATGAAATCACAAAACTGATCATCATAAAATAATTTGACAGTTCACCTTGGAAGGGGAAATTAACTTAATTCAGAGCACATGCTATTTGGCTAAAACCATCTAGAGATGTCTACCAAATATTAACATAAGGACATTTATAAATTTTGGATACATACAGTTGGAAAGGGATATTAAAATATATTATTCTATTCGGTAGACTGTGAGAGCTTTGTCCATCTACCCAGCCACCCATAAATGGACCCAAGATATCCTCTAAAAAGAAAGATGGAGTGAGAATAAGTTAGTATTATTTCATTTTCTTTTCCTGGGAAGGAAAGATGAAAGCTTCCTAAGATAGGGCAACTGAGTGATGGCATCAGAAACATTAGATTCCCTCTTTGAGGGGGGAAAAGAGTAATATTCCAGAAAAGTGACTCTTAGACAAGGGGAAAGAAATGAAAATTAAAAGCAATTAAAATAAGTTCTGACCACAAACATCTATTGAAACAGGAACAACCCAAAAATGTAACGATGAATAGAGAATGCTCACGTGTCTGATTCTGGCAGGTAACAGGAGAGAACGAAATATCATCCAGGGCAACATAACCTCCTTTGGGACCATTGAAAGCAACTTCGAAAATAACCTGCAGAGGAAAATGGCATGCTGTCACATGTCCACATATTTTCTGTTCGGCTTAAGTGTTCTTAATGATTTAAAATGACACGTCAATCAAACCAGATAAAGCCAAGTTACAAGGACTCATGGAATCAGGTCTCTAAATATGAGCTTGGGCAGCACCCACCTCAACCCACAGTCTGTTTTTGGGAGAATGAAACTAGTATGATCTGAGTGTCTGTGGAACACTCACACATCCTCAAAAGTCATATGTTGAAATATGAACCCCTAAGGGAATGGTAATAGAAAGTGGGGCTTTTTGGGAGGTGCTTAAGTTTTGGAATGGGATTGGTGCCCTTTTAAGTGAGGCCCAAGGGAGCTCATTTGCCCCTTCTGGAATTTGAGGACACAATGAGCAGGTGCCACATGGACCAGGAAACAGGCCCTCACCAGAAGCCAGATCTGCCAACACTTTGATCTGGGACTTCCCAGACTTCAGAACTGTAAGAAACACATTGCTGTTGTTTATAAATGACTAGTCTATGGCATTTAGTTATAGGAGCCTGAATGGACCAAGACAGAGTCTCTAAAGTTGCATTTTACTGGTGGATATGCCCCTCTTCCTTGAGTGTCAGCTGAAGTGCCTATGTCATTTCTGCTAGAACTACAGAACTAATTAGCATTATGAACTTCAATTAAAGGAAAAATCAGCTAAGTAAAGAAAGAAGGCCAGGTTTTTTTACCGCCCTGCCACCCCTCAGGAGCTAAGGCCCTCTGAGTTCCTTTCCTTCTTCCTACATGAACCTTACATGAAGGCCTGGAAATAGATGGAACAGTTAGAGATAAGAACCCCAATCTCAGCCTGTCCAAGTATATTACAATGGTTAGAAAGAACCTGGGCCAATGACTTACACCCCTTGAGTTTTGCTTTCTTCTCTGCTACCAACTTTAACTGTGACCATGGGGGATCACATGTCAGCATAGCTTTCACCTGTGCTGGAAAAACCACCCAGGTGTGCAGTCTTCTCTGTGTGAGTTAATAACCTGAGAAGATGCAGCACGGAACAGGGCTTGAGACTTCAATACCTACGAAGGCCAGGCAGGTGGTGGAAATGCAGAATAGTGCTTGGTATGGTACAGCCTCTTGTGAAATGGAGACAGAAACCCCCGTTTAAAGGATCAGCTGTCACTCAGTTCCATCAATTGCTGATGTGTGGGAAGTCAGGCCTGTTATAGGTTGAACTGTGTCCCCTGCCCAGCCCCCCAACACAATTCCTGTGTTGAAGTGCCAACCTCTAGTACTTCAGTATGTGACCTTATTTGGGAATAAGTTCACTGCAAATGTAATTAGTTAAGATGAGGTTGTGCTGGAGTAGAGTGAGCCTCTAATTTAAATGACTGGTGCCCTTATAAAAGGGAGAAATTTGTATGTAGATATATACACACACACACAGACACACAGAGAATGTCATGTGAAAATGAAGGCAGTCAGCTACAAGCCAAGGAATGCCAAAGATTGCCAGCACACCACCAGAAATGGGAGCAAGGCATAGGACAGATTCTCACAGCCCTCAGGAGGAACAAGCCCTGCCAACACCTTGATCATGAACTTCTGGCCTCCAGAACAATGACATATGAAATTTACATTTTTTAAGCCACTTCTTTTGGGCTACTTTGATATGGGAAGCCCTAGTAAACAAATATGAGGCCTAATGTCTCTGTATCTAGCAAATTATCAAGAGGATCTGACTCTAGATTTCATTTGAAATCTTTGGGTTTGTCAATGCTAGAAATTAATTCAAAAATTAAAACAAAAACAAGACGAAAAAAATCACACTCCACAGACAGGCAGATCACTACTGTGGACTAGATTTGACCTGTAGGCTCCTAGTTTGCAGCTGCTTCTGAATAGAACAGTTTCTTGGAGGAAGACAGCTCAGAGTTCAAATCTCATTTTCATCACTTACTAGCTAGGTGAGCCTGGATACATCACGATATTAGTCTGTTTTCAAGCTGCTGATAAAGACATACCAAGACTGGGTAATTTATACAGGAAAAAGGTTTGATGGACTTACAGTTCCATGTGGCTGGGGAAGCCTCACAATCACTACAGAAGTCAAGGAGGAGCAAGTCACATCTTACTTGGATGGCAGCAGGAAAAGAGGAGAGAAGAGAACTTGTGCAGGGAAACTCAACCTTATAAAACTGTCAGATCTCATGAGACTTATTCACTCTCACGAGAACAGCATGGGAAAGAACTGGCCCTATGATTCAATTACCTTCCCTTGGTCCCTCCTGCAATATGTGGGAATTCAAGATGAGATTTGGGTGGAGACACAGCCAAACCATATCAATCACTTAACCTCCCAGGGTCTCAGTTTTCTTATCTATAAAACACCTGTCTTGTAGGACTGTTGAGGAGATCAAATGCGATAATGTATACAAATATCTGATCATAGAATCAGGCACAAAATAAGCTCTGAACTAATTTTACATCTCTTTCTGTAGGTTTCTTGGCTTCAGTGGCTCATGCCTGTAATTCCAGCACTTTTGGAGGCTGAGGTGGGCAGATCACTTGAGCTCAGGAGTTCCAGACAGCCTGGGCAACATGGTGAAACCTCATCTCTGCCAAAAATGCAAAAATGAGCTGAGTGTGGTGCCACATGCCTGCAGTCCCAACTACTTGGGAGGCTGAGATGAGAGGATTGCTTGAAGCTGGGAGGCAGAAGTTGCAGTGAACCAAGATCATGCCACTGCACTCAAGCCTGGGTGGTGGAGCGAGCCCTCTTTCAAAAATTTTATATATCTATCTATATACACACACATATATATATATATACACACACACACACACACACACACACACACACACACACTCACATATATATATATATATATATTTTTTTTTTTTCTGCAGGTTGACTCCCTCTTGAGCTTCTATTCAGGTTCTAGCTTATTAGCCACTAATTAGTTTGAGCAGGTCCATTTTTCTCCAGGCCTTAGTTTCTTCATTTTTGAAAAGAAAAAGTTTGGACAAAATAGTTCTTAAAAGTATCTTTCACTTTAACAGCAATGTTTCCACGGGGACCTGGTACCTAAACTCTCCAAAATTCAAGGGGAACCCTAGAAGTTTATCTTTGCCAAGGGGAAGGGCTGTGAATGAAGGAAAAGATGTAGACTTATGAGAAGAGGCAAATTAAGATTACAAACTTAATACAGGTTCATGACATTTAGCTCTCAAGGCACTAGCTGGTAAAGAAAGTGAACAGAATTTATACTGAGCTGATGTGGTAAGAATGCTATTCCTGATCAGTGTTTGCTAATCACAGCCTCTGTGCCAATGTTCTCTGTTCAGAGCCTCTGTTCTCTTGTTCAGACAGTCTCCAATGTTTATTTTCCTTCTCAAAATTCACTTGAGAATGTGGTGACACTAAACTCACTGATTTCTTCAGGACAAGTTTCTTTTCCTGACAACGAGTGACAGCAAATAACACCAGTGAGTAGTTCAGACTAATAGAGCAGAATCACATGTGTTGACCCAAAGGATGTGTATTGAGGTTTGGTGGTGTCCAGAGTTGTAACTTTTCAAGTACTTATTTTTAAAAATTCAGCAAAGTGTGATTCAGACAAACATTGCCTGAGGAGTTTATGGCTGGATGAAAGGAGCTGGTAAAGAGAACACTGTCAGTGTGTGCGGGACTCATTTGACTTTGATAGAAAACTTTTGAAGCAGTACATGCATTTCTTTTTCTCTTTATAACCCAGAAAATTTTCCACTGGGTTGCAAGAACAAATGGAGACCTGGTTGGACTTTGGGATAGGAAATAGCACACATTCTGCAAAAGACACTGTGCTCTCTCTAGAGTGTGTTTTTTTTTTTTTTTTTTTTTTTTTTTCGGGGTGGTGGGGGGAGGTAAAGAGGAAGGGAGTGTGGGGAGTGGCAGGCATGCAATCAGTAGATGAGACACATCAGAAACCAAGACCCAGCCCTGTTCTCTGCAGCTCTACATCAGGCTAGCAGATGGCACCACCGAAACCCATCCAGAGGAATAATCTGCTTTGGCACTTTAAAGGGAACTGGAGAAGATACCGTAAAAAGCACAAAGTGAAACGGGGGATATTAATAACTTGGGACTCTACTTATAGCTCCAAATCTTTATAGCAATCTTACAGCAACCACATTGCTGCACCCACTGATTCTAGAACTTTTATGGGGTCCTCAAACAGAGCTGGGCCTCCTTCCTCAGCTTTGGGTCAGATTTTAGTCCAGGAACTTAGTTATTGAGTTCTCTGGCATTCGCCAGCTGTGTGACCTAGAAAAAAAATGTCCAGTTTCTTGGACACTCTGTTTTCTTTCTTCTTGTCTGTAAATACGGAGATAATTTTATTGACTTGGCTGGATAGTCAGTACTGAAAGTACTCATAGGTGCTGAAATGCATACATAGACATAAACATGTATTAGTGTTGTGCTCAGGAAAAGGTCGACAAGGTAGTAGACCTTTAATGTTGCAGTACTCCCACTGGTAAAGTTGGCTTAGGACATTTTAATTCATTTCATTTCTCTAAATATTCTAATTCTTCTGCATTGAACACATCACTTAGGTAACTGGAAAAAGTTTTAAATCGAAGGCACCAAGCCTTGTTTCAAACTAGGGCCATAATTGCAAGTTTATTTTTGATTTTATGATATTATTTATGTTGCAAAGAAAGATGAATTCCTTCCTTCCTCTCTCTCTCTCTTTCTTTCTTGAAAAACAGTTCGCTCAAATAAGGAAAACCTTCACAACTGCTCTCAGGAAGGGTAAGTCAAGAGTGAGTTTTACTTGGAGGATTCTGATCTCCTCTTTTGAACCTTCCATGACCACAGTGCAAGGTTGAGAAGGAGGGTCCTCAAGAAGTCTAGTTGGTTGACTGGCTTTTGCAGTATTTGTTCTTATGAAAACTGCTCTTGCTAAGAAATGAAGGTGATAGAAGTGGCCAGCAGAAGGGGATGCAGAAGAAGGGCAAGCAGGAGAAGGGCTGAGGAGAAGAAAGAGTAAGACTGGGGCACAGCAGAAGACAGACTGAGTGTGAGGCTGCAGACTCTCCATCTCCAGCCCTGTGTGTGGGTGGCATGACTGCAGAGTGCCCCCCAGCACAGCTGGTGCACCAGTACACCTACCTCCATGGGGTAAGGAGCATTGAACTCGACCTCTGCAAGGTTCCAGGCAGCATTCCCTGGCCTGTCCACTTTCCAGATTTCCTCGTAAAGGCCAGCCACATCCCGAGTGTAGACGGAGAAGACATTGTCATTCCCCTGCTGGATCTGGTAATAAAATGACAAGCAGCCAGCCATGGGGGCCGTGGTCAATGGAGAGATGAGCTGTGCCACCTCCTGGAAGTGCTTCACATAGACCGAGTCCACGTACATGTAGTGGCCTGAAAATCACACAGAGAGCACAGTGTCAGAGTTGGGGGTGGGGGAGGGGAAGAGGTTCAGGTGAAATGGCATCATTCTGGGATTTACTTCAAAACAGTCTAGTGGGAATGGTGAGGAGGACATGGATGGATTACAGATGACAGAGGTTTGGCCATGCGTGGATGGAACAATGTTACAGCTGAGAGACGGGTCCACGGGGTTCATTACACTGCCAAATACAGGATGAAACCACTCCTTTTATTTTCCTTACTTTTCATTTAAGTAAAATATACAGAGAAAGGTAGATGTGTCCTCTGTCAGGTGCTTAAATTTTCACAAGCTGAACACACCCATAGAAAACAACCAAAAATTTCCCTAAAAACCCCCCCCCCCCCAGTTTTTTTTTTTTTTTTTTTTTTTTTTTTTTTTTTTTTTTTTTTGAGACAGAGTTTCACTCTTGTTGCCCAGGCTGGAGTGCAATGGTGTGATCTTAGCTTATGGCAACCTCTGCTTCCCAGGTTCAAGTGATTCTCCTGCCTCCATCTCCCAAGCAGCTGAGATTACAGGAATGTGCCACCACACCCGGCTAATTTCGTATTTTTAGTAGAGACAGGATTTCTCCATGTTGGTCAAACTGGTCTCGAATTCCCAACCTCAGGTGATCCATCCACCTTGGCCTTTCAAAGTGCTAGGATTACAGGTGTGAGCCACTGTGAACGGCAGACGTTTTTTGAGTTATAAGACTCTTAGGGGCACACAAAGCATACCAACTATTCTTAGAATGGAGAGACCCTCCAGCACATGTTTACAATTTATGCAAGATATCACCATGTTTTTTGACTGAAACTAAGATTTTGAATTCCAACTATATGGTAATTTGTGTATCGTTAATAGCATGAAGGTCAATCAACACTGCAATGAGGAGGGGTGAATGTGTGATCCCACTTCTGGCAGGCCTTAGTGGGCTCTGGACCCAGGGGCTGGTCTCCCTTAGGGGCATCTTGGTGAAACACAGAAACCATGTGGCAGAATGGAGACGGCCTTGATTTAGCATTGAAGAGAGCTGAGGTTGAACCCCGCTCCACTTCTTACTAGCCCTGCAACCTTGAACAAGTTTCGGAGTTTGTCTGGGTCTCAATTTCCTTATCTCTAGAATGACAATCAAATACTTTCCTCAGAGGGGTGATGAGTATTCCATGGAGTCATGTATGTAAAGTGCTTAGCGTGTGCCTGGCACATCGTGGCTATTATATTACAATGCCATTCACAATTCTAGAACCAGGCTTGCTGTATAGCCTGTTTTGTATAAATGGTAGCTAGCATTGTTAGCAATTTATTTAAGTGATGACTCAAATGAATTGATTTAAGTGATGACAGAGTGCTATGCAATGCAGCTTTAACAGAACGCCCTTTCTGTTTACAAGCTCAGAATAATTATAGCTTAATATCTTCATTTTCATGACATAATTTCCGGTTAATAAGAATTCATAGCCAGGTGCAACGACTCATGCCTGTAATCCCAACACTTTGGGAGGCTGAGGTGGGAGGACTGCTTGACGCCAGGAATTTGAGACCTGTCCCTACAGAAAAACTTTCTTAAAATTAGCTGGGCATGCTGGCATGCACCCCTGGTCCTAGTTATTAGGGAGGCTGGGGCAGGAGAATTACCCGAGCCCATGAGTTCAAGGTGGCAGTAAGCTATGATCACACCACTGTACTCCAGCCTGGGTGACAAGTGAGACCCTGTCTCCAAAAGTTAAAATAAGGAAAGAAAGAATACCTTTTCTTTTTTATGAAGAGCAGCAAGAATATGAGGAGGAACATAGGTATTTATACACTGGACATTTACTACATATTACATATCTAGCACACAGCCCCATATGTGGTGGGCCCTCAACATAACGGTTATGTAACATACAGAGATGGTCTCAGAAAGGTCCTTACCTCAACACAGCAGTGAGGAAAGATGGACAGATTAAAGCTCACTTTCTCCTGGTGGCAAGTTCAATATCCTGAATCCCCTGAATAATCTCCTTGGTTTGAATATAATTTACCTTATCGTCTTGCCAAACCACACAACAGTGAATAAACAGAAATAAGAAACTCAAATGCTCAAAGGAGCCAGTTAGATTAAGTATATGGGTGAAGTTGACTGAGTCAAGGAGAAAAGAGAGAGTAGTAAATTAGTAGCCAGCATTTGAAGTCATATTTCCCCAGCATCGAGAAACAGAAATCAAGCCTGTCTGGAAAAATAAAAGCATCTGATAGCATTGGGCTCATATTCTCATGTGGCAATAACTGGCTTGGGATGAGAAGCCTGTCTGCTCACCTCTGTGTTCTCCAGCCTCCCTGAGAGAGCAGGGTTTACTCCAGCGGATGCCCAGCATCCAGCTCGGTGCTGTAGGCTTTCCCCATCCTAGTCTGGAATTCAGGTTTTCACAGCAAATCTGTCCTTTTTTTTTTTTGAGATGGAGTCTGGCTCTGTCACCCAGGCTGGAGTGCAATGGCACAATCTCGGCTCACTACAACCTCTGCCTCCTGGGTTCAAACAATTTTCCTGTCTCAGCCTCCCAAGTAGCTGGAATTATGGGTACCCACCACCACGCCTGGCTAGGTTTTGTATTTTTAGTAAAGATAGGGTTTTACCATATTGATCAGGCTGGTCTCTAACTCCTTATCTCAGGTGATCTACCTACCTCAGCCTCCCAAAGTGCTGGGATTACAGGTGTGAGCCACAGTGCCCAGCCAAATCTATCCATTTTTAAGGGATGCTGCCTGTATGGTTTGCTAGAGCTGCTGTCACAAAGTACGACAAAGTGGGAGGCTTCAGCAACACACGTGTTGTCTCACAATTCTGCAGTCCAGAAGTCAAGGATCAAGGTGTCAGCAGGTTTGTTCCTTCTCAGGGCCATGAGGGAAGGATTGGTTCTTGGCCTCTCTCCAAGCTTCTGGTGGTACACTAGCAATCACTGGCATTCCTTGGCTTGAAGGGCTCTGCCTCTGTCTTTGCGTGGTGTTCTCCCTGTGGGCATCTCTCCATGCTCAAAGTTCCCCTTTTAATAAGGACAGCAGTCATATTGGATTGGAGGCCCACCCTATTCCAGCATGACCTCATCTTAACTAATTACATCTGCACCCATCTACGTCCAAGTAAGGTCATATTCTCAAGTCCTGGAGGTTAGGACTTTAACATTTGAATTTTGAGAGTGCACAATTCAATGCATAATACACCCCACCACAATTTTTTAAACTTTGTATGTGCCAAGTAAATATATCTACAGGCTGGAAACCACTGGGGAGGAATTTTAAAGGAAGAATCAGAATGTCAGACGGGATACAATCAAAGAAACTCTGATATGCAGGAAAGGTCCCTCCTCCACATCCCAAGCTCGAAAACTCTCTAAATCACTCCCGGTGGCCAGCCAGCCTTGAATAGAACATTCTAGTAGTGGAGAATGCCTCTGACCAGTTAGCCTCTATAATCTGCTTCTGTTATCTAAGAATTCATGTGAGTATCAAAGGCAGGGATGAAGTTTTCATTGCCCTTGTAACATGACTTACCAATGAAACAGAATTTTTTTGTGAGATATGCAGCAGGGAGAACTGAGTGGAGGAAAGCTATAATTCTTTGTATTATAATGTATGTATAACACTTTGCTTCCTGGATACCTAATTGCAGGGGCCACAGAGATCCCCTTTCAGAGAACTTGCTGAAGGAATCATAATTGACTGGGTCTCAAGCCACCACACCTTTGGACCTGCAGGAGAGTTTTTACAAAGACCACACCACCCTGGGCTGCCCCCCACCAGTGAAGAAACAGCAGAGGGGCGGGCCATTCTGTCTGGCATGGGGCACTTCAGCAGCTCCCACTGGCCCAGCTTCTCCTCTTCCTCAAGGGTCAGGTTTGCATTCTGCACTGAAGGTTTTCCCTACCCAGGGCATCTTTATGACTTTTGTGGGCCCTAGGTGCTTTTGCTGTGGTGGGCCCATTGCTCCATAAAGAGTACTTAACATTTTAGATTATGACTGCATTGGCATAAAGATGTATATGATGTAGGCTAGAAATCATTATATTACATTCATTTGCCCTTCCAATTTTAAGATAAATAAAATTAAAATATTCACATGGACCCCTAAAAATGTCATGGCTCCTAGGCACTATGCCTACTGTGCCCAATAAGGACATTGGCCCTGTCCCCAGCTACTCTGGCTCCTTCTGCTTCAGACCTTCACAGCCATCTCCCCCAGGAAATCTCTTTCCCCCTAGTCCAGCTTAGTGTCTGCTTCTACAGCCAGTCTTGTTACAAATTCATCTTCCTTACAGATGACAGACACCTGATCACTGTTTTTAAAGAGTAGTAGCTCACCTGGTTTGTGGACAATACTTTATTTTCTGCATTTGCAGTCAAAGTGTCTCATTAACAACTCATGCTCAGGATGCTAGGCCAAGTGAACCACAATCACAGTGCTGATTCGAAAGGCATCCAGCAAACACAACATGATCTGCTCAAAGTGAGTCAGAGAGGCTGCTGGGAATAAGATCAAGACTGCTGACGCCAAGTCTCATATGGAACCACCAGACTAGACCACATGCTCTTGCCTCATTTTTCTTTCCATCATTCATTTGTTGCCAAAGCTAGGTTCTATTTACTGACAATCTGAGCAACATTCAGCTTCTCATTGGGAAACAAAAGGTAGCTCATCATAAGTTTATTATCTCAGTTGAACTGGTAGAGGTGATTCAGAAATTGTCATTCAGGTGCCTGCCCCAGGAGAAGAGGCTGGAGGAATGATGGCCAAACCAGGCTGAGTGTGTCTTCGGATACGCTCTGCTCTGAGGAAAAGGGAGCCAATGGGTAGGTGGCGGCCGGTGCTACTGTATTCTCCTTTCTAAAAACAATAAAGAAGGAAGCTTGGAGTTCTTGGGAAATTTTTTCCAGTGTCTGATATTAGGAGAAACTTCCTGCCTAGTTCAATGAGGCCAAAGCTCCTATCTGGTACAGGGTTCTAGAGCGTCCAGAATCTCTGGAAAAGGCTTTTTTTTTTTTTTTTTTTTTTTTTTTTTTGTCATCAGATCTTTAAGATTCAAGTAGGATGAAACTGGGTACATATGGACTTGAAGTAGACAGAATCCTTTAATCTACCAATCACTAGAAATCCTGCTGGCCACAGAGATTTTAAAGTATTAAAACCTGAACTGAAAATGAAAGAGGTTATATGGGGGAATGGTTTCCCCCATAAGATTAAGAACTGAGAAGCTTATTGCCACTCCTCTACAGTCTGTGCTGCTTTGCCATACACTCTAATCTATTATTACCTAGTTCTGCATTATATACAAAGAGCCCAAACTTTCTAGGAAAAAAAAATTCAAATTCAGTTGAAAAAAAGATCACAATTCTCAGTCACGCGGCCAGTGCTCAGGCCCCTTCTGGGATGGAGCCTGCGGTGCCGGCATACACACGCTTGCTCCTGAAGAGGCCTTTCTTTCCTTTCTTACAGCAGAAAGGAAACTTGTATTAGCTAAACTTTTCATGTGGAACCAGTGGCCCCTGGTAGTCAGCCATTTCCCCTTGCATTCGGGAAAGAACTTTGAAGATGGTTCTTGGACGTTTATTTTCAGGCAGTCTGGCTGACCAGCATTCCTCCAGGACTGCCCTTGGCTTGGCCGCGGTGCCAGAGGCATGCTCTGACTCAGCCCCTGCTGGCCACGTTTGCACTCCAATTGTGTTGTCTGCTCCAGTGTTGCTGGTTGTCTGGACGAACTGTCTCCCCAGTGAGGCAGACAACCTGGTCTGAAGAGATGCATGCCAGAGGGAAACACCCACTGGTCTGCTGCCATGATGAGCACACAGCACCCAAAGATAAAGAGCTGCTATGCGTGTTTTTCCACTCCATGAGTCTGACAGTTACCTTCAGGAACCTTTAGTTGCAAGGGTTTTGGTGGCCCTTACTATAATAGAGTCAGACGCTAGTCTTTTTATACAGCTTTCAAGGATGATGTAAATATGAATGAATATTACAGGAGATACTTCCTATCTGTGCTAAGACCTCAAAGCCCCAAACAATAGGTGACAACAACCTCTATTTTCTAAAGAGTGATGCTAGATCATCAATATGCTAAGTGGTAGCCACTGACATCTACCCTAGCTCTACCAGTGTTAGCCCATCTCTCCCTTCCAGCCTGTGCATATGAGAAGGCTTGAGATGGATCAGAGAGATTGGAGATGGGGTTTCTATGAAGAGCCTTATCACAGAGCTGCCCTGCTATGTGTTTCCTTTCCACCTGTCCAGGGAAGGTAAGGGGATTGCTACCCATTTCTTACTTTGATAAAAGGGAAGGGGCTTAAGGGAACCAGTCATGGAAGGGGGAGAGGAAGGAAACTGCCATCTAACCTCATCCCTACCCTGTGTGCAGAAATTACTGGGCTCTACAATTGCTCTGGACCTTGAGATGAAGATGGTCAGAGTTCTTGAGAAAAGTTGATCCACGAAACTAGAGTGTGTGTGGTGCAGAGATGGAGCCTGGCACTGGTGCATACATCTAACGGCAAGAAGCAGTCTGTAGGGATCTGTGGGGAAAGAGTGGAGAAGAAGGAGTTTGTTGCCAGTGGACTGCACTTCCAGAGTTTGAGGGGGCAATTTAGAAGGCAGCCGGGCTACAGTACCTTAAATGGACCCTTCTCAAGAGAACTGCCTGCCGGTGCAATAATTCCATTAGAAGGGAGCTGGTGGGGTGTGCCATTATTTATAGGAACTAAGCAGGATTTGCAGGCGGGCAGCCAGACAGTTGCTCATCCCTGTCTGCCAGCACTAAAGCGGGATCCTCCATTGGCCATGACAGGAATGCCAGAATTTGGCCAAGTGCTGTATGAAGGCAATCAACTCTAGATTAAATAGCAACAGGCAAGTAAAACCTTTTGTCTCTGGTCTTTGCTTTTCTGCTCCTCCCCTCTAACCCTCCACCCCTTCCCCATTGCCTCCCAATCTGAAGCAGCCAGAAGCAGTACAGTTAGAGGGAGAAGAGGAAGGGAAGAAAAAGGTGAAGTATGAAGAGACAAAGCACAAAACTTTCTCTCTGCTGTATTGTGTGGCTCAGTCTGGGAAAGAGCTGAACTAGATGAGACATCGCAGTTGCGACTTGACTGAACCTAATCCTTGAAAATGAAGGTGTTTGTTAATACCCAAAAGTAACTGGAAAGCCATACTAAGTTATCTGAGGGCAGAGAAAGGAAATCAAGCAGACCTTGCACAAAGAAAATGCTGAGAAAATTAAGAAAGCTGCTTCCCTACCAAGTGCTTATACCATGCACCAAATGGATCAATGCAGGGGGTAAATAAATGGGTCCTGTTAAGATGACCCTTGCTGATTCCAAACTGAAATGAGAAAAGAGTCTTGTGAGTCATGGAGAAATGATCCATCCACCTCATGATGTTTGATGGAATAAAATAACTGTAACCTTATTTTAGATTTTGAAACCTTGTCCAGCTTCTTCCAGAGTAGCACCACAAGCAGGCTTATTTTTTTTTTTAAACCTCAGCACAGAAATGCATTTCCCTCATTATTTTTCCAGCAAACATCTTTTTTTGCTAAGGTATGTAGAAAACAGTAATGATCTGAGCTGTCAGTAGGTTACCTCCTGAAAGATTTTGTTTCACTTCAAAACATATGAATAAAGAAAGAAACCCATATGTGATGAATCAGAATTAAGTAAGAAAACCCTGGATAAAAATTACATCCCCTCCAGTATTCCAAAGATGTCCCACCACAATTCTTGCTGCATTATTTTAATCATTTCCATCATGAGGCAAGAATTTGGGGGCACAATACTCATTTAAAAACCTTGACTCAGTGTTTGGGACAGATTGTTAGGAACATACAAAGAAATGAAGGAAAACTCATACCCACATTGTGGTTTTCAGAAATTACATTCACTATTTCCTTTTCTGCAACACAGAGACTATCACTCTCCTGGGAAGACTTCTCTCCACCCTCTCTGCAGTTCTGAAATTCCTAAGTAGGCCATTAACTTCTCTTCCACCTGCTGTTGTTCCAGTTTTTACCTGAAACAAAGGCTAAACCTACGTCCAGTATATGAATGAACACAAGATGAGCTCACATAGAGCAAAATCTGCTGTTGCAGGCAGACATCTGAACCATTTAATCTTGACTTTGCCACCCAATTGACAGAGCTCTGGGCAAATAAATATACACAGTAGAAAGCAAATATAATAAGAGAGGCAACCTCTTTCCTTTTTAGAGTATTTGAGAGTTTGTTTTGTTTTAAAGAATGATACCGATCAAATCTTTGAGTCCTATGGGCAGAACTTTTCAAATGAAATATTTTAGAATATTTTGAACTCATCGTTTTTAGCCTTATCCTCTATAGGGGAAAGATGGATCAATGCAGAGACTAAATAAATAGGTCCTGTTAAGATGACCCTTGCTCATTCTGAATCAAAATGAGAAAAGAGTGTCATGAGTCATGGAGAAATGATCCATCCACCACATGGATGAACTCCAGGCATGAGGACTTGTATGTGTGTGTGTGTGTGTGTGTGTGTGTGTGTGTTGAGTGGGGATGTTGGCTAACACATGGGCACAATATCAGTCCAAAGGTTGAAGAGAACTTGGAGTAATGCAGGCAATCAGGCTTCTTGCTGATCCTAAGTAGGAATGCAGCCTGGGACCTAGGGCTCCTGTGCCATTATCACTTACCTTGGCATCCTTCAATACTCTCCAAACATAAAATAAACCATCCACTCTCATGCCTCTACACTTTTGCAAATGCTCTATTTGTCTCCCCCTTATCCATCTTCCAGTTCTGCTATTACTTCCTCTAGAGAGCCTTCTCTGTACCCCAAAACTAAGGTAATCTTTTATTTGTCTGTGGTCTCATATCATTTATCTCATACCTCTATTAGTTACACATTGCTATGTATGCTTACAAGTTTATGTAGCATTTTGGTATTCAGATAATTTGAGAAATGCCATGATGTACATGGGCATACCACCTATATTAAAGGTGGTGAGAAATCCTGAAATAAAGAAATCTGTTTAGCTTTCTTTAATGCAGGGTTTCCTCAGTTTATTTGACCACATATCACCCTTGTGCTCCATATAAGAATTAGTATACTAAAAACTGGTATTATAGGGAAGGAAGTTTTGGGAAAAGTTGGTTCCTATAAACTCTTTGAGGGTAATGAGGGTAATGACTGTATATGTGTGTTTGTTTGTGTGTGTGTATATGTACACACACACACACACACACACACACACACACACACACACATATATATATATATATATATATATATATATATATATATATCTCAGTTCTTTCCGTAACCTTCAGGGCAGAAATATAGTCAGAATATTCTATGGTTACAGATGAGCATGAGGAAAGACTAGGAGTATTATACACTTCAAAGGATGAATTATACTCAGGTAACATAATCAAATGGATGACTTGACACTAATCTCTTATCTTTTGCCTCTTCCAAGAAATATATGTTCTCCCCAGCCAGCTGCCTCTCGCCATCATTGAGGATGAAAATGAAACACTGAATAATCACTGAATTGGTAACACTGGTTACCCAGAGGATTTGACTTTGGAACTAATTTTTAAATGATTTGGGAAAACTTCTCTAATGCTTCCCCATTGTTAAATTTGCATCTCTGTGCAACTGTGATAATGATACAAGAAATAATTGCCATTTTGATGCATCAGCCTTTCAAGATCCTTTCTGTTCCTTGTATTAGATTTTAAGATATGACAGAAAAATCTAAAAACTAGCCTATTGTCACACATGAGGAAAAAGTCATCTGGCTTTTCTTTCCTGAAACCCCAAGAGAATGTTAGTTGCTTTACACATTTATACAAAACTCTCAAGAGTTGGTGACATTTTATTATTTTGAGTTAACCCAACTGTCTTTTAAAATACTCATGCAGATTCATGGACTACTTTGCCATGACTGGTTATCATTCACTCTACACAGAGCACTCATTTGTAATGTGGTTCCTACAAAGGGCCCCAAATGAGGATGGACCACTTATTTATAGGGTCAAAACATGGGTTATGCATAGGGAAACCCCAATCTTCTGTCAATGTCAAAAGTGCTAAACAGCACTTTGGGAGGCTGAGGTGGGCGGATCACCTGAGGTCAGGAGTTCGAGACCGTTTTGCCTGCTAACATGGGGAAACTCCGTCTCTACTAAAAATACAAAAATTAGCCGGGCATGGTGGTGGGCATCTGTAATCCCAGCAACTTGGGAGGCTGAGGCAGGGAGAATTGCTTGAATCCTGGAGGTGGACGTTGCAGTGGGCTGAGATTGCACCACTGCACTCAGTCTGGGCGACAGAGCGAGACTCCGTCTCAAAAACAACAACAAAAAAAGTGCTAAACCTTACTTTTAAAGGTAGGAAGCACATAAACATGTTTTTTTTTTTTTTCCTTGTCTCATTTCTAATGTCAGTGACCCTAGATGCATCTGAAGAAATAGTTTCTGGGGGATTCTTCTGTTTTCGTGCTTCGCCTTTTTATTCTCCATCTATTGAGGTAATCACCCTCATGTTAATCCATCCAAATACACTGCTGTGACGGTATCTCTCCCTTGCCCAAACGCCTCTGTGGCCCCCCATTGTCGATAAAATAAAGTTAAAATCTCTTTCCTGGCATTTCAGCCATTTTAGAATTTGCGCCTATGCTACTTTTTTAGCCATCTCTCTTCCCCAGTCCATCCCTCGCAGCCGCCATCACTGTATCATTGCTCTTAGTCTTCTCTCATCTTTGCCTTTCAAAGTCATACCCATCTTTCAAATACAGTTTACTTCTTTTATCATGTTTTCTAGGACATCCAAACAATAAGGGACCTCCTTTGTTTCTGAATTCCCAGCACCTTTCTTTTTTGGTGGGGGAAGGGGACCACTCTTACAGTGCTTGACATACCACCCTTTGTTAACATCCATTTGTGGTAGAAATCTCTTTTCCTTTCTTGAAAGCATCTTCTTTGAAGTTGGGAAGGGGCCATGGAGGATCTGTCATTTTAATTGTCATTTTCCCCATTATATCTAATGCTGGGTCAAATTAATGAAAATGCTAGATCTAAAGTTGGGTTTGTTTTAAGCAGGCAAGCTCCATGAAATTCCAGCCTTTTTATTTGGGGTTACTTATAAACAATTTATTCTAAGAAGCCTGAACATGTTGCAAAAGAAAGAAAACCTGTCAAATGAAGGTTACAAAACAGAAGTTGGCCAACTGGGTCTGACCTGCAGATGTCTTTTATTGGCCCACACTGTGATTTTAGAAAATTTTCAACAACTTTTAAAAATCTTGGTAATTTAACAAAAAATACCCCTGTCTTCCTGATCTTGAAACATCAAAAGATCTGGTAACCTGGGCTTGCATTCTCACAGAGCAGAAATTCACAGGACCCGACTAGCCTTTGCACAGGGTCCACTGCTCTCTAGTTTGCCACAGTCGTCACCTAGCACCATATGTCATTTGCTTATACTATCTTCCTGGCTGTTATAGGAAATTTAACCTGAAACTCTAGATATAAAGAAGAAAGCAGAATAGGAACAAAGAGGTTAGGAACAATAAGGTTAGGATGAGGACTGTTCAGAGTTAAGATAAGCTGAATTATGAGCACTTTTGAAAAAGAGTTGGTGACATGGTTAAAAATATTCAGATGAAGAGAAGCTATAGTGAATGAAGAAAAATGGAAAGAACCATAAAAGGGCATAATGTCTTCAGACATGGGGACACACTGTCACTGTCAGCAGATTATTGGGATGAGTATATTACCTCAATATCTATGTGTAAAGGATTGAAAGAGAAAAAGTTAACTGTTTGCAGCAGAATACAAATTCCTGTTCTTGTTCTTGTTGAAAAGCCAGCCACCAGAAGCTTCTCACTCCTTGGAAACTTTGGAGTTGAGGATGAAATGTCTTGCAACTGTGGAGAGACCTAGGCTTTTTCAAAGGGTCCAAGTGTGAGCAGTGGTAACCCACAAGTAAGTAAGCCCTTTCCCCTGTCTCTCTTCTGCTAAGGACTTCTCAAAGCTGGCTTCTCACTGACAATACAACCTCCCCTCCCCATTTTCCTTGCAGAGAAGCAGCCTCCTTGGCCACTAGGGGGCCCTGTTGCACACCACATTCAGAACTAATCATCAGTACTGGCTCACCTCACTGCCACTTGGGAGGTTCTTAGGACCTGTTCCCATCCTTTGATCTATTTTTAGTGAAAAGTAACCTGGGATTATTCCAGCCTTGTCTTTAGAAATGAGAAAATATTAACAACAAATACACAAGAAAGTAAAGCATAATATGGAAATGTGAAAATGCAAGACTAGGCCACAGGTGAAGGAAAACATTTAATGGGGTGGCCTTCTCCTTAGCTATAGAGCTCACAGCTGCAGTTAGTCTCTACCTCACTGTAGAACCTTCCCTACTCTTCTGTGATGCCTCCCGGATCATACTGGGTTCCTACTCACCCTCCTCCCTCCTCTCTTCCCTGTTGACAGAAGCCCCAGCTAGGTCAGTGGAGGAAGTGGGAGGAGAAAGCAGAAACATTTATCTTGGGAAAAGGACTCCATTTGACACCAGCTCACCCAGTTCACTCTTGAATGTGTGATCCTGTGGGAGAATGGAGTGGACATTCTGAATACTTCCTCCTCCAACAAACCAGTTCACGTTGGGATTCCAGCGGTTCACAAAGCCACAGAGATGATTTTCTTCAAAGTCACATTCTGGAAAAGGGAAACAAAAACACCTCATGGAGACGCAGTCACACCTGGGTACACCCAACCTACTACAGAGTTTGCTCTTAGATATTCAGAAGTTTCTTTTTTCCTATGCTCACTGCGACCTTTCTACCAGGACTCCTGAACAATATTGGCCAAGAAGAGAGACAGATCCTGTAATGAATCAAGATTCTAATTCATCACTGGCCCTTTGGATTGTGGCCCTTCCACTTATTAGCTATGTCACGTGGAGCATGACTTATCACTTTTTGTAGCCTCTGTTTCTCCATATGTGAAATAGGGACAAAGTTCTCATTTCATAGAGCTATTGCAAGTGTGGACAGCTCCCAGCATGGTGCCAGGCATGTGGTCAGTGCTTGATACAAATCAGCTATTTTTATCAGTCATCTCTGTCTCAAAGCACTGTTCAGGGTTATGTTCTTAGCTCTAGAAATTTTTTTCCACAATCCTTTCTTGAATCTGATGGCCCAGTCTTCCATTCTTTTCTCTTCTCATGGAGAACAAGATGACCATAGCTGAGGGGCCTGTGTCTTAGATGTTAAAATTCTGTTTTTTAAAATAAATCATAACCCAGGCAAAATAGGTAAGGCAGATATATCCTAGGTTCTGGGTCTCTTTTGTAGCTACCGAGTGGAGAAGAGAGAGAAGATAGACCCCCCCCTCTTCTGCCCTTAGTGTCATTGGCATGTTTGCATGGATATATTGGTCCCCATCAACAATTGTTCCTTAAAAAGGAGCAAAAGACTCACAAGCCAGTGACTCCATTGACCCTCATAATTATGAAATTAAACTAGAATGTATAATTGTGCTGGCCATTGGCCCCCTGCTGATCCACCTTGCCCTTCTCCGTCTGATAGGTCCTACAGAGGTTGACCTACCTAGATTGTATCAATGGGCTCCCCTGCCTTCCATCTCCCTGTTGGATTCGACCAACGATAGGTGGAAGGAGAGTAAAATCAGTGGTTTACTTGCCCAGCAGTCTCCTGGCCAGGTCGCCATGGGTTGGCGAATCCTGTCAAGCAGCCCTCACCAAATAGCTACTGTTTACACGTTCTGGGAACTCCTCCTCCCTTGTTCTTTTAGAACAAAAGACGATAACAGCTTGTGAATCATCACTGTAACTAGCCCTGAGCCACAGAGCTATCCTTTGCTGGCTTCCTTTATCACTCACACCTTTGTGGTCTCTTTTGTGAGCTTCCCTCAAATTACTCAGGTTGAGTGTACCCCGTTTCCTCCTTCCTGCCAGGATCTTGACTGGTATAGTCAGCAATGTGTTTTTACATTAGCAAGCACTGAAAATTTCTAAGATTTTCATTTTCAGTGTTTTCACCACAGCGTCTGCTAACCAATGCCCTAACATTCAGTGCCAAAGGCTGCCTACGAGTAAAATAAGAAGCAAAATACTCCTCAATGTGCCCGGCTCTATTCTGAGCACTTCACATAAATTAACTTATTCAATCCTCAAAGCAGCCCTATGACATAGGCACTGTTACTAATCTCATTTTACAGATGAGGAATGAAGAGAGGCGGAGAAAGTACCCAAAAAGAAGTGAGAGCATGATCACAGAGTTTAGTAAGATAAAAGTGTTGGCATCCTTTGGTTTTAAACAAATAAGAAGTCACCACATCATTTGAAGAAATGCAATTAACATGTCTTGGATGCCCAGCACCTTATATACCAAACATTTTCATAGCCACGATCTCATTCGTTGTCCCAAGGATCCTAGGAGGGAAGCATTTTATTACCATTTTACAGGTGATGAAATAGAGGCTGAGACTCAGTAAGCTGACTGAACCAGCAGGTGGCGCTCCACCAGGTATGTCTGACTGTGTGTGTCATTCACAGCCCGTGCAGATGCCAGGTGGGAGCCCAGCGCGAGGCTCAAGGAAGGGAGATTGAGCCTCACTGTACATTCAGAAAATGATCTATTTTCTTTCAGTTGCCCTGGAGACATCATTGGAAGGTCAAAACAGAGAAGTGAAACTTTAGGGAATTAGCAAAGGCTTGTTGTTCTTCAGAATCTTCCTTGACTCTCCTTTCTTTTCCCTGCCACATTCATTTAGCCTTCAAGAGCTGTCAGTGCTGAAAAATCTCTGAATTCTACTGCCTTTTTCTGATTTCACTGCTAATCCAATATTACCTTCATTATGTCCCCTCTGTAAGATCACAGCCACTTCCTAGGGGTTTTCCCACCTGCTATGTATTTTCCCTGTACCCAACTCATTTTCCACATGGCAGCTGGAGTCATGTGAAAATGCAGCTGCACACTTCTCCTCTGCTGGCTGACATACATGATTCGGCAAGTCCAAGCTCCACATTCTGCACCCACGCTCTTCCAACACAAACTCCCTTAGCAGTCCTGGTCTTCATCTCAAACACCTTGCTTAGCCTCTTACCTTTGCCTGAACCTGCACTGTCCTTTCTCCCCACAGGGGTCTGACCTTAGAGAACCCTTGCCTTCCTACCCTTCACCTCCACTTAACTAAATTCTTCTTCTTGAAACTCCAGCTCCAATGCATTTTCCCTATTTAGTCCTCTCCAATTTTCTCTCCTCCTCCCCGCACCTCCACGCATAGCTTGTCCTTCCTCAGCAGTATTTATCATATATGGAACGAGCTCCAGTGTAGACAAATAGAAACTGAACCACCATAGGACAGGGATTATCCTTTCTTTGTTCCCTCTTGGAAGCTGGCACATATAAGACAGCCAACCAGCTCTGTCAAGTGAAATCTAAGTGACAACTGTGATTATTAAGATGAGGGCAGTGGTGTGCCAAGAGAAAAATGGGCAAAGGAGGCCAAACAATGTCTGATTTTCTGGCACATGCTTCAAAAAGCTGACTTTCCAGCAATTTGTAAATTATTTTAATCAGAACATGCCGAGGTTAAAGGTGGAAGCTCTGAAGTTACAGTTGCTGCATCTATATTTCTTTCCTTAATCCAGATGGTCCAGGCAAATTCTAATGAGCCTTCCCACACTAAAGACAAACAACATACAGCATTCAAGAGAACCGAGCAAAGAATTTAAACCGGTATGCATTATGCAGTGCATTCTATAAAATACTTGGTCTTTGAATTAATTCAGTTCCCTCTGGCATCAGTAGCTTTTAGAAAAAGATTCACAATTTGATTCAATGAAAATGAAGCCTACTCACCAATACAGTAGCCGGTTGTCATCTTGATTTCAAACAGTGCAATGCTGGCCGTGGTTCCCTGTCCTAGTACACCTTCTATTAAAATCTGTACAACATATGGGGAAGAAGGGGAGTTAGATTTCAGAACATCATGTTTCCTTGGTTCAGTATCTCAGCTATTAGTTTGGAGCTGTTTTGCCATTCAAGGCAAAACAGGATGGTTAGTACCAGCTAATTGCTATTGGATACCAATTTCACTATGGAGTTTGCCGAAAGAGTGTGTGTATATGTACGTGTGCATGTGGATGTGCATATAAACACATACATCAAAACTTCGAGTAGAAGCTCAGAGTCAGCCGTCTTCTCTTCTATTGCTATCCCAACCACCAGCATCTCCAGTGTTTGTGGTGACAGCACTTGTGATCCTGTTTCTGAAAGTAATCACTTCTTCTCCTGTGGTTTTAGCCCTATATTCTGCAACTATGCTGGCAGATTTAGGAGGCGATAACTTCTGGGAGGATGTTGTGAAAGAGGGAACTCAGAGGCCCCGTGCTCCATCCTCAACCACTGCCTGACATGGAAGGACTCCAAACAGAGAAGGGGTATTGGAGAGTAAAGAATTTCAAGCTTTTCAAAGAAGCAGCAAGATGGGATCGGGAGCTGAAGGGTGGATGAGGAATGGAGAACATTTTCATGATGGCTCCATTGTGTCCTCAATGAAATATTCTCAATAAATATCACACTTCATGGCCAGGTGTGTCCAGATCCCATCCTCCTTCCTTATCCAACCTACACCCAGCTTCACCTTACATTCTGTATCTTCCTTTTCCAAGACTCCTGAAGAAACAATTTCCCTCTTTGAAAAGGAAATGGAACATGCCCTTTAAGTACCTTTTCTCTTTTAAAGTATTTTCATTTTTTTATTATAATGTTTTGTTCAAAATTTGCAGCAAAGAAACCATTAAGAAGATAAATAAACACATAGCACACATGATTTAGAAGGATGAAATAACATGATAGGAAATGAGAATACTCCCTAAAGCCATAGAAAATCTATTTCCAATGAAGAGGTTGGTTTAAGCCCCATTTAGATTTCTACAGAAGGCTCATTTAAACAGATGGGAAAGAAATCTTGGAAGAAGCTCTTTTAAGGAATAAATGAAATGTTATTTCCATTGCTAATATTCTTCTATGGTATGCATCCTATGAAACATCACATCATTATCTAGGAGATAACTAACTTCCACGTCAGAAATTTTCATAAGATTTTAGAATAGTAAAAAGCACAGGTAATAAGCCCTAGATCTTTCTCCTAAACTCTACCTACCTTGAATTTCTTGGAACTGTTTTGCAAATCCAAGCTGGCTATGAGCCAGCTGTCTGAAGGTTCTTTTGCTGACCAAAGCAAGCGATCAAAGCTTTCATCTTCAAATCTCATGTAGAGGTTCAGCTGGCTGGGATCTGACAGAGACTCAGAGGACGCGGTTATCTGGTAGACCAAGCGGAGGCAGCTCCATTCCTCAGCCTGTAAGTCAGAACTTAGCAGCACAGCTTTCTCCCCCTGCTTGCCAAAGGAGGTATCCACGTAAATGTAATGACCTGGAAAGAGAAAGGAACACAGGCAAAGGATCGATTTTTTGTTTGCAACTTAGGAAAATATGCAACTGCAGTCCAGTAAGTCTGTGGGCAGATAAGCTTGCAGATATATTTTGTCAACCCACTGAAAGTTGACTAAACATTGGATTATGGATCTCTTTTGAAAAAATGAGAAAGTCTGGCAACACTGAGGCCATGTTACCAGATGATGACAACAGGCTGGAGCTGAGTGGTGTTGCATCTTCTCAGAGCGTGGCATGTGGTTTCTACTTTGTACTTTGTCGTAACTGCCATCACTCCTTCTTCACTCCTGACACTGAAGCCGAGTGTCTCTGCCTTTTATTCTTTTACACCAGGTCCCCTTAGCACCTTGCATTCATCTCCCTCGTGCCCACAGGCACATGTGTCTGCAGGCTGAGGGGCATCAGAATCAGAAGAGCAGCATGACTGCAGACAGAATTACTAGGTGGACTCAGCCTTCTCCTTACATAGCTTTCCCCATACCTAATGCTTCAGTCTGCATTTAACTTGCATCATTATGTAGACTGAAATGATTTGGTTACCTTAGCCTGGATCTTGGGACCTAGGCAGACAAAATACATTGTAAGCTATTTTTAATTAGGAATAAGACTTCCTTCCCTTGACTCTTCCATGACCACATTTCATAGTTCTGAGAACTAAATGAGGAAACATTTGCAAAACATGTAGCACAGGGCTGGGAACGCACTGGACACTCTGGGACTAGCAATCATCCTTGCTTCTCCTCTCTCCTCTCTTCTTTTGCATTCCCTCTTTCCTCCTTTCTCCTTCTCCTCCTCTCTTGTCTTCTCCTCTCCTCCTCCATTCCTTTTCCTCTGTTCATTCTCCTTCCCTCCTCCTTCCTGTCTCTCTCTACCCTCCTAATATTGACAAGTGCTTTCTGCTGGCTGTAAAGGATATGAAAAGCATTTCTATAAAAAAAGGCAGGACACTGAAGCTGAGAACCCTAACTCAAGCCTTCCAAATCCCCCTCTGGCCATCTGGTTACCTATATCAATGATCCTATTGGCTGTGGGTCTTTGGGGACCCCCTGGGTCTTTCTGGCCTGTAGATTCTCATGCTTTCATGGAGGTTCCCACATTCTTGGCTGTAATTTAACCTTCTATCTGTCATCCTTCGGCCTCCCTAGCACTAAACTCTTACTAGAAAGGACTTGGAAAGCTTCTTTGTTTTGCTTGATGGTCTTCAGCCTGCCCTCCCATGCTTGTTGTCTCAAACGCCTATCTCAGCCTGGATCCTTATCTCTGTAGGGAGTGCCAGCAGGCCAGCTGGAACTCAGCTGGCACCCATCCTCACATGGGGGACACAGTTAGGGTATTGTCTTCAGGGAGGCTTGCTTGCTGACTGAAGGGTTTCAAGATCAAGATCGAACCCTCCCTGGCAATCTGGGTGCAAATAGTAATTGCTTCTAGGTGCCAACCCAGGCACCTTCATGGAGAAATCTGGCCCTTGCAGCAATTGCCGCCACCACCATAGCTCCCATATACAGGCAACACTTACTGCAATACAGCCCTAGGTACTGTTCTACATGCTTCATGCACATTTCCGAGGTGAAGGGCCCATTGGGTTTGACTGTTCTAAGCTGGGGCTCTTGAGACCAACCCTTTTTGGATAAAAGTGCTGCTTCTTGTGGCATGAGGAATGTATTAGTGCCATTCTCTTCCGCGCTTTTTGCTACTGCCCCAAAAGAAAGGACTTCAAGGCCAGGCATGGTGGCTCATGCTTGTAACTCCAGCACTTTGGAGGCTGAGATCTCTTGACTTCGGGCAGATCACGAGGTCAAGAGATCGAGACCATCCTGGCCAACATGGTGAAACCCCGTCTCTACTAAAAATACAAAAAAAATTAGCTGGGCATGGTAGTGTGCACCTGTAGTCCCAGCTACTAGGGAGGCTGAGGCAGGAGAATTGCTTGAAATCAGAAAACAGAAGTTGCAGTGAGCCGGGATTGTGCCACTGTACCCCAGCCTGGTGATAGAGCAAGGCTCCATCTCAAAATAAATAAATAAAGGACTTCAAACAGGCTGGACTGGGGGAGACCATGTAAGTACCTCAAACCTTTTCTGAGGAAGAAGAGAGTCGGAACATGGAGTATAAAAGAGGAAAGAAACAAAGACCTCACTGTGTCCTATCGACATTCACATCAAACACTAGCTTTGCTGCCATGGGAGGCTCAATTTTCCCTGGGCACTTCCCCAGCCTCCCCTGTTCTCTCCCTCTCTTTTTCCTTTCCCCACTCTAGAAGGGGACAACTCAAAGCAGTGCTCTTAAAGTTGAGCCCAGAGTCACCTGGAAATCTTTTTCAACTACAGATCGCCAGGCGTTTGAGTTTCCAATCCAGTAGGGCTGGGGTGATGCTGCATTTCTAACAGATTGCATTTCTTAGAAGTTCCAGGTGACGCTGATGCTGTTGGTCTTTGATAACTGCTGACTTACAATGTATGTCAGGTAAATAGGGCTCATTCTCCAACCACCTCTCATCTACCAAACAAAATGCAGTCTCCTGTAGTATGTGAAGGAGGGAGGAGACAGCTCTGCTGGAGGATACAACTCGAATGTAAGTAAATGCGTGTTACAGCAGGTGCACAGAGTCCAGCTGCTGGTGAGTATCTTGACTCTTCAGTGAGTGCCATAAAAAAATTCTCTTGACATTCTCTCACTAGATCAGATTTTACTGTAAGCTTGCTAATGTTCTCTTGTCAAGAGCCTTTGAGGCACACACTATATAAAATGTACTATTTAAAATACCTAGATTTTATTCTGTGTGATGAGAGTTGGTGCTATTTGCTGAGTGATTTTGACAGCCACAAACGTAGGTTATTTTAAAATATTGGAATTTTGCATTTAACGATTTTTTTTTACGTCATGCCATGTGGATGTGCTTATTAGCTGCTTCACAGTCCATGCAAAGATATATCTACCCAGCTGACTGGATGCAATCCACTCAGCAGAATGATATAGTTTCCTAGACCAAATCACTACTGTGAACATGCCTATCAGCTGCATTACAGTCCATGCAAAGATGTATCTACCCAGCTGATAGGACACAATCCACTCAGCAGAAAGATGCATTTTCCTAGACCTAATCATCAGCCCAAGCACCACCCACCTCCACTATCACTGCCACCTTCAAGACGAATTTTCTAAATTAATCATTACATTTTTCAAGCCTGCTCTGGATACAGCCTTAGAATCCTTCTAAACATAGTGCTCCATGTAGCTACTACCAATCAATCAGAGTTGGCACTTGAGTTGAAACAACTTGTTTTCCCTACTTGTGGCTTCCATGTAAAGATATATTTTGTGGACATGTTACAGCTAGATTGAACTAGAAGGAACACGGTATATTTTGAAGAAGTTTTAGAAAATATAGGATGAGGAAGATATTGATGTCAAGGATGTTGCCTTTCCCTGCCTTGTCACTAATAAAATTGCTATTCTAGAATCAATGTGTGAGTTCTTTTCACTTAAAAAGAATCATTTTACCACAGAGTGAATTAATGAAGTTTTCTTTGTGTGTAAAATGTTTTCTTTATTCCATCTTAAACAGACTGATATTTGGAAGTTAACTTTAGACATAATTAACATTCCATAGTATTCACCCTTTTAATACAATTCAGAGGTTTTTAGGATATTCACAAAGTTGTACACCATCACTACTATCTAATTCCAGGATATTTTCATCATAACCCCAAAAGGAAATCCTGTATCCATTAGCAGTCATCCCTCATTTGCCCCGCCCTCAGCCTCTGGAAACCATGAATCTACTTTCTGTCTGCTTGAATTTGCTAATTCTGGAAACTTTATATAAATAGAATTACACGTGTCCCTTTGTTACTAGCTTCTTTCACCTAGCATAGTATATTCAAGGTTCATCCATGTTGTAGCATATACTAGAATTTCATTCCTTTTTGGGGCTAAAATTCTATTCTATGGATGTATCATATTTTACTTATTCATTTATTAGTTGATGGACATTTGGATTGTCTCTGCTTTTCGACTATTTTGAATAATGCTGCCACGAGCATGTTTATGAAAGTGTTTTTGTATGCAAAAATTTCAGTTCTCTTAGGTGTATGCCTTAGGAGTGAAACTGTTAGGAGACATGAAAATTCTATGTTTAACATTTTGAGGAACTGCCAAACTGCTTTCTCAAGTGGTTGTATCATTTACATTTCCACCAGCAATGTATGAGAGTTCCGGTTTCGCTACATCCTCAGCAACACTTGTTATTGCCCATCTTTTTTTACTGTAGTGATCCTAAGAGATGTGAGGTGATTTCTGAGTATGCTTCTGATTTGCATTTCTTGAGTGAGTAATGACGTAGAGCATCTTTCATGTGCTTATTGACCATTAATGCACATCTACTTTGGAGAAACGTCCGTTCAAATCCTTTGTCCATTTTAAAAATTGGATTCTCTTTTTATTGTTGAGTTATAAGAGGTTTTATCAATTCTGGATAATAGATCTTATGAGATAAATGATTTACAAATATATTTTCCCATTCTGTGCTTTGTCTTTTCACTTTTTTTTTTTTTTTTTTTTTTTTTTTTTTTTTTTAATGCAGATGGAGTCTCACTCTGTCTCCCAGGCTGGAGTGCAGAGGCTCAATCTTAGCTCACTGCAACCTCCGCCTTCCAGGTTCAAGTAATTCTCCTACCTCAGCCTCCCAAGTAGCTGGGACTACACGCGTGTGCCACTACACGCGGCTAATTTTTTGTATTTTGGTAGAGATGGGGTTTCACCATGTTGCACAGGCTGGACTTGAACTTCTGAGCTCAGGCAATCTGCCCACCTTGGCCTCCCAAAATGATAGGATTACAGGTATGAGTCACCATGCCCAGCCAGCTTTTCACCTTTTTTTATGGTGTCCTTCGAAATATAAAATTTTTAAATTTTGATGAAATTTAATTTTCTGATTTTAGTTTTTTTTTTCTTCACAACCTTTGGCATCATAGGTAAGAAGCCATTCTCTAACTTAAGGTCATGAAGATCTACAGTTTTTTTTTTTGGTCTCAGAGTTTTATTGTTTTAGCTTTTACATATAGACCTTTGACATAATTTTTGCCCATTGAATTTTCTTGCCATCACTGTTGAAATTAATTGAGGATAGATGTGGGGTTTATTTCTGGACTTCTCAATTTGATTCTATTGATCTATGTCTATTCTTACGCCAGTACCATAGAGTCCTGCTTACTGTAGCTGTGTAGTATATTTTGAAATTGGGAAGTATGAGTCCTCTGACTTCATACACCTTTTCAAGATCATTTTGACTACTCAGTGTCCCTTGTGTTTCTATATAAATTTAAAGATCAAAATGAGAATAATGTAAAACACCATAAAGTTAACTGTTTTAACAATATTCCTTCATTTTTCTTGAATACATGCTCTTAAACATTGTAAGACTTTGGTTAACTTCCAGAGTTTTTTAAAAGTTGATTTTGATCATTTCTACTGGTGTTCTCATTGCTTTTATAGGGAGAAGATTCTGTGAGGTCCTTACTCCACCATTCCTGCTGACATGCTACTTTTTCTCATCTTTTAAAACCAATAAGAATATAAAGCAATGTTTCAGAGATGTTAAACAAAACAAATGAGAAAAAGGCAAAGAAGGGCAGAAATCACAAGGGGATTGGGAGGTTCACTGTGATGCATCAGACCAGGGATCTGGGGGAGGTTTACCAACCATAGTGTTGGAGATATGACATCCTCAGAGGAGAGGGAAGGATCCACTTCAAATATGGCTGCTTAGGCAACTGGGACTGATTTACGAGACATTTATTAGATATGATAAAATCTTTATAAGGGGTCAGACAAGGGCCATAAAATTCTAAAACTTCCAAATAGATTTGTTTTTAAAGTAAGTCAGCAATCAAAAACAATCATTAAGCCATCTTGCCAAAAAGTACAGACTCCATGTGCCCTAGGGTCTGAACACGTCTCCTTGTCACATGCAGGCATGAGAAAACAACAGAAAAACTTGCTTTTCTGTTTAAGTGAAGTCAAGCCATAAAGAACTGGGTCTTGAAGTCATGTTCAATTGCTGGATATATCTGTGTAGCCAGAACTCAATGTATAGATAACTTTTAATAGCCATGGCACAGCATGATAGGTCTAAGCCCCAGGCCATCACTGTGGCAGCGTGTTCAGGGCACAAATCACAGGGGGCTTCTTTCACCCATGGAATTTTATTAGCTAATGAATGCTGACTGCTTGGTCCTTCAGGTGTGACAATCATGATGGGTTGACTGTGTAGTGCAGTGGACCCTACTCAGGATTAGTAAATTATAACCTAGGTTTAAAACCTTACATGCGCGTGCACGCGTGCGCATGCGCGCACACACACACACACACACACACACACAAACAATCACTGGCTTCTTTATTTTCAAAATGGGAATAAAAGAAGAGAGCTACTTTACATATACATTCAATATGAGGAAAATCAATGTACTTAGAAAAAAACAAACCAACTAAAAACAATCTAACCACTAGTACTAATAGTACTACTGCTACTACACACACACACACACACACACACACACACACACACACGAAATATATTTTTCACATGAATAACCACTAAATGGAATCTATTTCATCTAATGGTTATATAAGGATGTACTTCCATGCAGAAAGAAAAATTGGCCATGTTATACATAAAAATGGCATAATACGTAGAAAACCATGTGTACAATACTTTGTAATTTAAGGAACTTTTAAGAGCAATTTTGACAGTGTATAATTTTCACCTTTTGTGCTCACTTTAGACTGCAAAACTGAAATGAGACATGACTTCATATCTATAGGGCTGATGTGAGAACCTGATAGAATGATGTACAGCCATGCATCACTTAATGATGAAGACAGGTTCTGAGAAATCATCATTAGGCAATTTTGTCATCATGCAAGTATTACAGAGTGTGCTTCATGAACCTAGATGTGGAGGCTACTACATACATAGGCTATATGGGACAGCTTATTACTCCTTTGCTACAAACCTGTAACAGTATGTTACTGTACTGAATACTGTAGGAAATTGAAAAACACAATGATAAATATTTGTGCATCTAAACACACCTAAACAGAGACAAGATATTGTAAAAATACAGCATAAAAGATAAGAAATGGTACATCTATATAGGGCACTAACTTGCAAGTGGGGTAGGTAAGTCACTCAGCAGAGAGGGAGTGTGAAGGCCTAGGATATAGCTATATACTACTGTAGACTTAAAAACACTGTATACTTAGGCAATACACAATTTATAGAAAATATTTTTCTTTCTTCAATAATAAATTAACCTTAGTTTATTGTAACTTTATAAATTAAAAAATGTTTTAACACTTGGCTCTTTTGTAACTCTTAGCTTAAAAGACAAACACACTGTACAGCACTATGTAAAATATTTTCTTTCCTTATGTCCTTATTATATGAGATTTTTTTCGTATTTTACTCTTTTAACTTTTTTTACTTTCCAAACTTTTTGTTAAAAACAAAGATGCGTGCTTGCTTTGGCAGCACATATACTAAAACTGGAATGATACAGAGAAGATTAGCATGGCCCCTGTGCAAGGATGACACACAAATTTGTGAAGTGTTCCATGTTTTTCAGCAACCCTTACCGTTCTGCAGCCACTGCAGGTGATCCCCAGGCAAGCAGGACCTGGAGTGAACCTCAGCAGTCCTACAGCAGAGGGGCCAGACTGTTAGATGGAAAACTAAGAAACAGAAAGAAATAACTTAATCATCAACAAACTGGATGCCTACAAAGATGGGAAGAAACCAGCGCAAAAAGGATGAAAACACCCAAAAACAGAATGCCTCTCCTCCTCCAAGGAATCACAACTCCTCACCAGCAAGGGAACAAGGCTGGATGGAGAATGAGTCTGATGAATTGACAGAATCAGGCTTCAGAAGGTGGGTAATAACAAACTTCATCGAGCTAAAAGAACATGTTCTAACCCAATGCAAAGGAACTAAGAACCTTGAGAAAAAGGTTTGACAAAATGCTAACAAGAATAAACAGCTTGGAGAAGAATATAAGTGAATTGATAGAGCTGAAAAAATATAAGAACTTCGTGAAGCATACACAAGTTTCAACAGCTGAACTGACCAAGCAGAAGAAA
>NW_016107470.1:2384213-2385695 GCF_001604975.1 Cebus imitator | reverse complement strand
AATGAGACAGAAAATTAACAAGGATATCCAGGACTTGAACTCAGACCTGGACCAAGCAAACCTAATAGACATTTACAGAACTCTCCACCCCAAATCCACAGAATATACATTCTTTTCAGCACCACATCACACCTACTCTAAAATTGACCACATAATTGGAAGTAAATCACTCCTTAGCAAATGCAAAAGAACGGAAATCATAACAATCTCTCAGACCACAGTGCAATCAAGGTAGAACTCATAATTCAGAAACTAACTCAGAACCGCACAGCTTCATGGAAACGGAACAACTGGCTCTTGAATGTTGACTGGATAAACAATGAAATGAAGACAGAAATAAAGATGTTCTTCAAAACCAACGAGAATGAAGACACAACATACCAGAATCTCTGGGACACATTTAAAGCAGGGTCTAGAGGAAAATATATTGCAATAAATGTCCACATGAGAAGCAAGGAAAGATCTAAAATCGGCATTCTATCGTCAAAATTGAAAGAGCTAAAGGAGCAAGAACAAAAACCCTCAAAACCTAGCAGAAGACAAGAAATAACTAAGATCAGAGCAGAACTGAATGAGATAGAGACACAAAAAACCCTTCAAAAAATCAATAAATCCAGGAGTGGTTTTTTTGAAAAGATCAACAAAATAGACCACTAGCCAGATTAATAAGAAAAGAGAGAAGAATCAAATAGATGCAATAAAAAATGATAAAGAGGATATCACCACAGATTCCACAAAAATACAAACCATCATCAGAGATTATTACAAACAACTCTATGCACATAAACTAGTTAACCTGGAAGAAATTGATAAATCCCTGGACACTTGCATCCTCCCAAGTTTAAACCAGAAAGAAGTTGAAACTCTGAACAGACCAATAACAAGGGCTGAAGTTGAGGCAGCAATTAAAAGCCTACCAACCAAAAAAAGCCCAGGTCCAGATGGGTTCACAGCTGAATTCTACCAGACATACAAAGAAGAGCTGGTACCATTCCTTCTGAAACTATTCCAAACAATCCAAAAAGAGGGAATCCTTCCCAAATCATTTTATGAGACCAACATCACCCTATACCAAAACCTGGCAGAGACACAACAAGAAAAGAAAACTTCAAGCCAATATCCATGATGAACATAGATGCAAAAATCTTCAATAAAATACTGGTAAATCGATTGCAACGGCACATTAAAAAGCTTATCCACCATGATCAAGGAGGCTTCATCCCAGGGATGCAAGGCTGGTTCAACATATGCAAGTCTATAAACGTAATTCACCAAATAAACAGAACCAAGGACAAAACCACATTATCTCAATAGATGCAGAGAAGGCCTTTGACAAAATTCAATAGTCCTTTATGCTAAAAAACCCTCAATAAACTAGGTATTGATGGAACGTATCTCAAAATAATAAAAGCTATTTATGACAAACCAACAGCCAATATCATACTGAATGGGCAAAAACTGGAAGCATTCCCTTTGAAATCT
>NW_016107470.1:2273240-2383053 GCF_001604975.1 Cebus imitator | reverse complement strand
TCTACCCATCTGACAAAGGGCTGATATCCAGAATCTACAAAGAACTAAAACAGATTTACAAGAAAAAAACAAGCCCATTCAAAAGTGGGCAAAGGATATCAACAGACACTTTAAAAAAGAAGACATATATGGGGCCAACAAAAATGAAAAAATGCTCATCATCACTGGTCATTAGAGAAATGCAAATCAAAACCACATTGAGATACCATTTCACTCCAGTTAGAATGGCAATCATTAAAAAATCTGGAGACAACAGATGCTGGAGAGGATGTGGAGAAATAGGAACACTTTCCCACTGTTGGTGGGAGTGTAAATTAGTTCAACCATTGTGGAAGACAGTGTGGCGATTCCTCAAGGACCTAGAAATAGAAATTCCATTTGACCCAGCAATCTCATTACTGGGTATATATCCAAAGGATTATAAATCGTTCTACCGTAAGGACACATACACACGAATGTTCACTGCAGCACTGTTTACAACAGCAAAGACTTGGAACCAACCCAAATGCCCATCGATGATAGACTGGACAGGGAAAATGTGGCACATATACACCACGGAATACTATGTAGCCATAAAAAACGACAAGTTTGTGTCCTTTGTAGGGACATGGATGAATCTGGAAACCATCATTCTCGCAAACTGACACAAGAACAGAAAATCAAACACCGCACGTTCTCACTCATAGGCGAGTGTTGAACAATGAGAACACGTGGACACAGGGATGGGAGCATCATACACCGGGGTCTGTCGGGGGGAAATAGAGGAGGGACAGCATGGGGTGGGGAGTTGGGGAGAGATAGCATGGGGAGAAATGCCAGATATAGGTGATGGGGAGGAAGGCAGCAAATCACACTGCCATGTGTGTACCTATGCAACAATCTTGCATGTTCTTCACATGTACCCCAAAACCTAAAATGCAATAAAAAAAAAATTAGCCAGGCATGGTGGCACAGCTACTCAGCAGGCTGAGGTGAGAGGATTTCTTGAGCTCAGTAGGTTGAGCTGCAGTGAGCTGTGTTCACACAACTATACTCCAGCCTGGGCAACAGAATGAGATGCTGTCTCAAAAAAAAAATAATAATAATCTGCACAATAAAAATTTTTAAAGTAAAACAAACAAAAAAACCAAGATGCAAACATACACATTAGCCTAGGGGTCTGTACAAGATCAGAATCATCACAATGTCACTAAGCTACAGGTAATTTTCAGTTTCATTATAATGTTATGGGATATGGTTTCATCATCATATATGTCCATCATTGACCAAAACATCATTATGCAGTGCATGACTGTATATAAAGATGCTTTGTAAATGGTCATGTTAACGGCTAATTTCTGTTCTCATTGTCAAAGGCGGGAGTCCTTTAGTTATTCCAGAGACAGTGAGAAACGTATATTGCCTTCTTACTTTTTTTCCCAATATGGATCAGAGAAGGTATTTGTTCAGGTAACAGACCAGCAACACATTTTCAATGTTGATATGAGAACAGCCTTCATTCATTTCACTTTAATTGGTCCCTTGATGTTAAAATCTACAACTTTGTTCTTCTAGTGCTAGGCTCATCCTGGCTGACCATGCTCAGCAGTCTCCCTCCTCACAGCTAAGCTCCTCTGGTTCTTACCCAAGGCTAATCAACATTTCAAGTAGAATCCGGCATACTTACTCCTGATGTGATTCTGGCTCAAATCTTATGACCCAGGTCTGACAGCAATGCCTACATCTCTGTTTAACGTTTAGTGCCTTGCATACATAAAACAAGGACACTGCTTCTTTTTGGCAGCTTCTTTCCCAGGGCTGAAGTCCAGTTCCTGAACTCAAGCTAAGATCTTCCCACTCAATTTTCTGAACACCTTAACTGTCTGCCTCCCTGGATTAGGTCCTGCTGTGGACACAGTATGGTAGAGGCTGAGTGTGGCTGTCACATCAGCTTAATGTTGGTTCAAATCCTGGCCATACCCCTTAGAAACAATGTCACCTTGGGCAAGTTAATTATACTATCTGAAACTCATTTTCTTTATTGGTAAAGTGGGGATGTTAAAATTTTGTAGCATTTTAAACAAGATTAAATAAGATAACATAAGTACGTAGCACAGGGCCTAGTTCTTAATAAATGTTAGTGCTTCTATGTCCAGTTAGATGATCAGCATCCTCTTCTGATGGTTAGCCCACCTCGTCATCTCATATTGGACCTCCTTGTGTTCTACCTGCTGCCCGTTGCCCTCCCTCCCTTCCTTTTTTTTTTTTTTTTCCTGCAGTCTTGCTCTGTCTGTCACCCTGGCTGGAGTGCAGTTGTGTGATTTCAGCTTACTGCAACCTCCACCTCCCAGGTTCAAGTGATTCTGCTGCCTCAGCCTCCCAAGTATCTGGGATTACAGGTGCCCACCACCACGTCTGACCAATTTTTGTATTTTTAGTAGAGACGGGGTTTCACAATGTGGGCCAAGCTGGTCTCCAACTCCTGACCTCAGGTGATCCGCCCGCCTTGGCATCCCAAAGTGCTGGGATCACAGGAGTGAGCCACCGCGCCTGGCCTGCTCTACCTTTCTGACACCAGCCTCTACCCCCTATGTAGAAGACCTTACACCTACCTGCAGCTAGATCTATTCTCCCTAGTGCCTGCTTTACTACCATGGATACGTCTTTTTATGCTAGGACAGTCATCTCTGAGATCTACCAGATGATCAAAGCAGCCTGGACAATAATACACGCAAAGCATCCAGAAACAGTTCTTAAAATTTCTGCAAACAACAGATTCCTATTGTGGAGAGAGGATGCCTCTGTGGAACTGTATCCTCAATTATGTATAAGCCATCAGCTTACATTTTGAAGGAGCGTTATTTTCTTTGCATATTAAAGACTTTCAAAAACATGAAAAGGTCAAATTTCTCAATATGTATAGAAAATACAATGCGTATGGGGTTCTCAAAGTTGATTGTGTTATTAGGAAATAAACAATATAGCACTCCTTAAATGTAAAATTTTTTTTAATCTTTGGGACTATTAATATCTGAGTTTTTTTCTCAATCAAATTCACAATGATTTATAAATCTACTGATTTCTGGCAGATAATGTTCTGATCTGAAAATATGTAAGAAAAAAATCAGAAATATTTATGACTTACATAAAGTATTTTCATCTTCTGTCTGAAGCTTCCAATTTTGCTATTATTCTATGTTGTTTAATATAAATCACCAATGTAAATCATACTTTTAATAAAGTGAAGATGAACATAACTTTTAAGACTTCAGCTCACAGCATCTGGTAAGAAACAAAGATTCAGAAACAACTAACATTTGTTGTGCTCTGAGTACTAGATTTTTGACACATGTTCTTCTCTCTTAAGCCTGTCAAATGATCTTATGATGTAGGAATTGTCACTTTACAAATAAGAAAACAGTGACAAAAATTAACTTACCAGTTCAAGGAAACAGTTAGTAAACCAAGCTGAGGCACAGAGTCAAGTTCTCTTCCCCTCCACCAGGTTGTCTCCAAATATTTCCTTTTCTTTCTCCTTTACTAATTTACCTTTTCATAATAACATTTTCTTACAGCAGCAAAACAAACTTCTCTTCCTTTTCCTTACACTGGGAATCTGAAGGTGTGGATAAATTTATGTGGATGTTTGTTTGGGCTTCTTTATAAATATTATTTCTACTGATAACACAATAATCCGATTAATTTTTCTACCAGTGTCTCAATTTGTCAAGATGTCTAAAATCAGTGCATGTCTTACAATTGATCTATAGTAGTGCACCTCCCCACTCCCTAAAAAGATGTTAGCAAATCTGTGGTGGAACTCAGAATCAAGGGACACAAAATAAGATTATTTGCAACTGCACTTAGGTTACTGACTGCTGTCAGAGAGACCCATAGGCTTGGGCTCAGAGGACCCTAGCAAATATTACTGGTAAATCCTGCCTAAGGGTGGGAAATGGGGCAATGTGAAGATAAAGGGTTACAGAGCCACCCTGCAGAAGGGTGGCACTGGCAGACCTCTAGTTATCAGCTTGTACAAGGCACAGTACACAGTTTCAGTCCAATGTCTTAATAAGTATTTACTAACCACAATGTGTACATCTTATGAATAATCCATTTCCATAAAGTATATGAACCCCCAGTTGCCAGACAACAGGGTACTTCATATCATTTAATAGAAAGAAGTCCATCAGGCTTTCAAATCATCTTGCTGGATCAGAAAGGGTTTCCCCATGGAGGTTTGCAAGGCATATGTCTTTTCAGTGCATATTTTTGATTGGAATGGCTTCTCTTCTCCCCTCTCCTGGCCATATGAAGCCCCTAATATGACACAGATTCAAGGAACTTTTCATTCTCATTCAATGAAAGTACATGAAACTCCTGCTTTTTGGTTAGTTTCCATGGATAAGAGGATGAATGAGACTTAAGAGGTATAAGCTTACATGTAAATCTCCCCAGAAGCCAGCGTACTAAGAATGGTTGATTTGCAGTGCAACTTTATAGGCAGGTCCCACTTCTGAAGTGTGGTGGGCAAAATGATCTGTAATTGAAAAGCAACAACTAGACGCTGTCATCCTATTTTGGTCCCAAGTGGTAAGAAACTCCACCCAGAATGAAACCTTCTCTAGACCAGCAAAGATCTCTTGCACTGGGGAAATATAGCTTTGCTTAAGGAAAAAGGAAAGCCTGCATTTATAGAGCAGCATAAAATTACCATGTACAAACTTCCAAACTATCCCAACACACAGGGTCATGGGTGAGGTAAGTCCTTCTTGACGTGGAAGTTGAATTTTCGTGTTCTCGGTATTCCTTGTCAATGTCATTTGGCTCAAGAAATTCATCATGTGTCTGTCATTATTATACAATGCTTAGCTCCAAAAAGAAAAATTTCTTCCTTTTCAAATTCATTTATAAGAAAAAATTTGCTCCTCTCACAAATAAAGGCAGAGCTTTGCTGACAACTGCAGAACCTCCAGAGAACTTTAATATGGTGAAACTGGACAAGACCTTGATGTCTAATAAAGGGATCTTGATGCCAGGGAAGACTTTTTTTTCTTTAGTGCCACTTAGGATAGATATGGAAGAAAACAGTGAGGCCTGGGGAGACACTCTGAATAGAGTGTCCCTATTGATTAGCAGTATCTGCCTGGTCCTAGGAGAAGACCACATGGGGCAGATCACATCCGACTTCTTCCTTCCTAGTTGACTCAGAAACTCCTTCCATATCTGGGGTGGCTTGGCTTTTTGGGAGCGATGGGAATTTCTACAGAAAGACTGTGACATTTTTTACCTCAGAGATGGTCCCTGTTTATAAAATCTGATGAGAGCAACATCAACATCTTGATCTGGAAATGTTCTTTTCCTCTGCATTCCTTGATTCCCCCTTCAATAGTTTTGCTCCTCCTTCTACCTGCTACTCCTCTGTCTTCTCCTGGTATTCTCCACCTTTGTTAGTATGTCACTGGGTCTGGGTCTAGCTTCTCTACTTTGATGACTCTTTCTCACCGTAGCAGTAACTGCTAATTGCCTCCCTAAAACCCATTCTCTCCTGCTCCTCATTACAGAACCCCAATTTGACTGGGGCTGGCAATGTGCCCAGCCAAGAGAATGACAATGCTGTACGGCCTTTGCATTTGGGGTGGCTAGTGTCTTAGTTCTAGATGGAGAAAGTTGTTGAATGGGGCTTTCAAGAAAGCTCCTCAAGGATGGGGCTGACTCAGCTAGTATGTTCTTTTGTCCTTTCCCTTCCTCCCTCTTTCTGTGTGAAGTGTGCATGCAATGAGCTGGAGTTGCAATGGCCACCTTAAGGTCAGGAGGTGACTAGGGTGAACAAATCATCTTAGTTAGCCTGGGCCTTTCTTGGTTTTAAAATTCAAAGTTCTAGCCTGGTGTGGTGGCTCACGCCTGTCATCCCAGTACTTTGGGAAGCAGATGTGAGAGAATTGTTTGGGCCCAAGAGTTCAAGACCAGCCTGGCAACCCGGCAAAACCCTGTCTCTACAGAAAACAGACAAATTAGCCAGGTATGGCCCCTGTAATCCCAGCTACTCAGAGGCTGAGGTGCGAGAATAACCTGAGCCTGGGGAGGTCGAGGCTGCCAAAAGCTGTGACTGTGCCACTGTAGTCCAGCCCAGGCTACAGAGCAAGACCCTGTCTCAAAAATTAATTAATTAATTAATTAAATTTAAAGTCCTATGTTCTGGGAACAGCATATGCTTTCAGGGAAACTGACAGCATTGTTCACCCTAGCAGGCAACCCTGAAAATGGACTCTACCACTGTGGGTGGGGTGTAAAAACAGCAGGAGCTGAGTTCCTGATCACATTGTTGAGTCTTCTAACCAGTTTGGACTTCCTATCTCTGCACTTTTCACTAGGAAACAAACAAACAAACAAAAATCCCAATTTAAACCACTATTAATTATTCTGCTATGAGCATCCAAATTACCTAAGTGACTGACTTCTCCTATGCCTTCCAGCTTCATTTATACAGAGGTAATTCCCAAGTCTATCACTCTGGCCTGATTCCCCATCACTTCCAGTCTCATACATCTTCCTGTTGGGCATCTCCACATGGACATGCCACAGACACTTTAGCTCATTCTCTTTCTCCCAAATCCTGCTCTTCCAAATCTGAATGAATGGAACCCCAGCTATCTAGTGACCAATCAAGAAATCTTAGCATATTTATTGATTCTTTCATCTCCCTCCTCCAAAAATTCTATCAATCTCGATAACTTAATTTTGAAAATTTCTCTCAAAGCTGACCATTTCATCAAGTTCCCTCCACTGATCCAGTTTCAAAACTACCTTTTGTCTGGATTATTGCAATGACTTTCTGATAGGCCTATGGGCTTCAGTCTTGCCCCACTCTAATCTAATCTCAACACTACAGCCAGAGTGTTACTTCTATTATGCCAACCTGATCACACCGTGTCCTAGCCTAAAACACCTGAGGAGGGTCTCCATTTCCTCAATTTACATGGCCTTGGTGTTCTGGCTCACATATTTAACCAGACCCTTTTGGCAGCCTACATGGCAACTACATAATTTCTTTTAGCTCCCTTAAGCTAAGGTGCCAGGCTCTTTATTGCTTCAGGCCTTCCCATATGCTGTTTCCTTTATCTAGGATACCCTCTTTCATATTCATTCCCTCATACATTCCATACCAATACTGCTCACTTCCTTTTTAGCTCACTCTGTACTTTATTATGGTCTTAGCTTAACAGATCTACCACATAAAATTGTGCAGTGTGCAACCTATACAACTGTACTTGGTAGACATGTTTAGATACTATTTTACCAGGCAGCCTTTACTAATCTCTACCTCCAAACATGGTTAGATGTCTTACTAAAGTCTTTTTTTTTACTATCAGCATTGTAACTTTAATTTTTGTCTGACTACTTGTCTGTATTCCTCATTAGGATTTTAAGCATATAGGAGTACATGCCATATCTGCCTGTCTCCGAGTAGGCATTTTCTATATTTTTAAATAAATGGGTAAACTCTTTCCTGATGATAGGCTTGTTCTATCATGTTTACATATAAAGTTACATTTAAAACATTAAAAGTTACATTAAAGTTACATATAAAAGTTACTCTTTTCTATTATGGAGATCTCCTATTAGGTTTGAATTTCATGCCAATTACTCAATTTACTATTACTCAAGCAAATATAATACTTAATGAGAGCTGTAACTTTGTTGGCAACTCATACCACACTTGCTATTTTCACATATACCCCCACTGTTATATTTTCTGAAACATGAATTCTCATTATGTCAGGATACACAAAGGATGGTTGAAATGCACAATTCTCTGCCTTTCTGGAATGCAGAGATTGTGGGAAGCATTCAGAAAATGTTTCAGTGTGTGACATTTCTAGATTAAAGAGAGCTATAGTTTTATCAGCTTCAAATTTTGAGGAGTCCCAAAGTGCAGAGATCAGCAATGCATGGAGAAGTCATGAGGTCAGCATTGCTTAGCTGTCTTGAATGCCATTTTGGTTCTCCCTGGCAACAGGGAAATTATCCTCATATCATAGCTAATACTGCAAAAGTTGCCTTAAAAGATTACGAAGCATTAAGCCTGGAAAAATCAAAACAAATGCCAGGAGGCCATCTCTAGTGTAAACAATCTGTCAACATTTGAAACCACAACCACAGATGTTTGTTCCACCCTTTGTCATAGGGTCTGGGAAGGGTGTAGCTTTAAACCCTGCAGACCCAAGTGGCAGTTTTAGAAGAGAAGTTTACCTTAGCAACTACCAACAGAAAACCAAGTGATGAACCCACAATGAAAGGTCACAGAGTATTTGGAAAGGGAGCTTCACTTAATATGGTATTTAACAAAGGATGAAAATATAAGAAAAGGCTGCATTACCCAATAGACAGTGTTTGTTCCATCAAAGATCAGTCATCAAAACACATTTTCCACTACATCATTTGTCAGGTAGGGAAGATATTCCTTCTAAACATAGAAATATCCTTGTATTTAAAATAAATGTGGATGGTGATGACATCAGAAGATAATGAGTAACTAATTCACCCCGCAAGTTCCCCAGGTGTACCTGGTATGAAAAAGGTATTCTCCTTCCATAAAATGTATGTTCATTCACAAGACAAGAGATGCTAACTATCTTACCAGTTTTGCTAGAACACTGCCATCAGTAAGTCTGAATATTTTTTCTCAGGTATTGTGCAAGGCAATTGTTAAACAAAAGAATTACATAAATTTCAGTTTCATTTAAACAAGAAGAGAGGAGTGCCTATGAAAATTTTACTATAGTACAGGTAAATATATATACACACATATGTGTGTATGTATGTATTAATACACATCTATATTCGCTTTGATTTGGACTTTCACACTTTAAGTTCTGGATTTTATGTCTGTTATAAAGGATAAAAGCAAGTGGGAACAAGAATATTCCATTGAAAAGGAAAATGTAGCTGTGGAGGTAAACACATTTAATTTTGTTGCATTATAGAGAAGATAGGACTTACAACGGTGGGAGCGTCATATTAGAAATAAGAGTTTAAATGAAGGTAAGCCTCATGGTATCTGTAAAATGAGCAATCTGATTTAGATTCATGAATATAAAACATTTTTTTTTCTCCAAACATAAATGCAGAAATCCACCTACTAATGGAACAAAGAAGAGTGGGTGTGATCGCCAGGTAGGCCAAATAGAGTTACACAGCCATTTGTTGTCCATAACAATTTTGCCTATTAAGTCTGTTTCCTCTCCATCAACCTGCCTTCCACGAGCCCCTGAGGCTTGATGCCTAAACAGGGATGGTTTGGAAACCCTTGCTTAGACAATCTTGGGTCTTCTCAAATACTGCAGTCGAATACCACATCCTGTCTGCTCTAAACTCAATTCCTGCTCCTTCCATTTGTTTTTACCAGTTTGCAGATCTGTCTTGTGTATTCACTCTACATGTCTATGTAAGTAACCACATTTGACCTGGCTGAGAATTCATCACTTGCAAAATAGTCTTTATTGAGTTCAAGAGCCAACATGCTCTATGCTCCTTCTAATCCAGATGTTCTCAACCTGGGCTGGACATGGAATTGCTGAGGGAGGACTTGGTCTGCAATAAAGCCTAGACACCTCCCAGGTGATTCTAACAGTCAAGCCAGGCTTGAGAAGTACTTTTCTTATCTGCTTATTCTCCTCCTTCTATTTTAACATAGCTGGATCTCAGCCAGCCCATATATTCAGTGATGGCAGGTTTCTGTCTATTTTACTCAGCTCTTTACCTGTAATGCTGGGTAACATAATAGGTGTTAAATAAATACATGTCAAATGAGTTAAGCAGTCTACCCTGCTAGTCATTTAACTAAGGTAAAGTTATTTTAAAATAAAGGCAATAAATTTAAGTCCAAGAACAATAAATACTGAAAATGAGGTCCCCATTAATATATTTTAGAAATCTTCCTTAAATAAGAAAGATAAATGTATGACTACATGCCTAAGGCTTAAAAGAAATAAATCACAGTAAAGTTGCGAGAAAACGAGGGACTGGGTTTCAGTAAGTTGGTTGCCATGGAGACTAGGGTTTTGATGACAGTATCACTGACAGCAACTGTGTTCATTCCTGACCGTTGTAGAGCACTTAACTATTCACAAAGCACTGGGGCATAATTAAGCCTTGTAGCAGCCCCATGATACGGGTGGACAGTTATCATCCTTCATTTTCCAAATCAGGAAAGCATAGCTTAGAGAGTATTTGCTGCCTAACAAGCAGCCAGATTCTGATTCCCACTTGGATTGGCAAATTAAGCAATTAAAAATATGTAAACATGTTCCAAATATCGCCAGGGACATACTTTTACTTCATTTTTACCTGAGATTCAAATGTAATAGGGCATCCTGCTACCTCAGGTTCCCGGCCAGTTCTTTTTCTGTGAAAACAGTATTTTAGATTCAAAAGTCATGGTGGACCCTCTTGGATTAAATAGGCTGTGCTGTGGCTCCTGTCTTCTCTGTGGACTCTGAGATTGGGTTTTTCTTAAGGCTCTCCATGTGTCCAGCTCTTGGCCTGTGGCTTACTCCAGCACAGCAGTGGGCTGAGCCAAGGGAGAAAAGCGGGTGGGAAAAAACCACATAAATGCCGTGGAGAGTGTTCCAGGGCCAACTCTCCACATGGACTCAGTGGTTTTTTTTTTTTTTTAATTTTTATTAAGTAACACAGAATGATACATAATTCAAAGATACAAGAAACTAAAGGGAAGCCTCTCTCTTACCCTCAGTTTCTGGGACATCCTGCCAGGGATGCTTCATTCATATATAAACACACAAAAACATATCTTTAGATATAACCTTCTAATTTTTCTACAAATGATTAACATACTATACACCATTCTGTGCCATGCTTTTCTTCACTGAATGTATCTTGGAGATGGTTATATTATCTATCTGTTTCTCTAGCTAAAGCTTCCTCTTAACTGCTGAATAGCATAGCTTTCCATAGTATGAATGTACTATAATTTAATTGGTTTCCTCATGATGAATATTTTTCTCATCTTTAGCTATTAAAAGCAAGGTGGTGATAAATCCTCTTGTATTTAGGACTAAGTACAGATTTCTGAGTATAGCCATGGAAGAAGACCCTCGAAAGGGAACTGCTGAGTTAAAGGAAATGTGCATTTATACTTTGGTTAAATATTGCCACATTTTCCTTCTTGAAGCTGTGCCAATTTATGTTGCTAGCAACAATGTATTAGATCATTTTCCCCATCCTCATCAATATAGTGTATGCTACTAAACTTTTTGATATTTGAACAATTTGTTAGGTTAAAAAATGGTATCTCACTACCATTGTAATTTGAGCTTATCTCACTATGAGTTAAGATAGGTTTTTTGTTTTGTTTTGTTTTGTTTTTTTGTTTTTGAGACAGAGTCTCGCTCTGTTGCCCAGGCTGGAGTGCAGTGGTGTGATCATGGCTCATGGCAACCCTGAATTCCTGGGTTCATGCGATCCTCCAACTGCAGCTTTTCAAGCAGCTGAAGCTGTAGGCATGAACCAACACACCTGGCTAATTTTTTAACTTTGTGTACAGATGGGGTCTCACTGTGTTGCCCAGGCTGGTCTTCAACTGCTGGCCTCAGGTGATCCTCCTGCCTCAGCTTCTCAAAGTGTTGGATTAACAGGTGTGAGCCACTATGCTCAGCTGACATACTTTTACATGTTTAAAAGCCACTGATTTTCTTTTTTTATGTGTGACATCCTTGGCCTATTTTTTGTAATTGGGTTGTTGGGCTTTCATTACTGATTTACAGACATTCTTTACTTATTAAGAAAATTAACTGGATACCTGTCATGCATGTTGTCATGTTTCTCCAGTTCATTTGTCCTTTGATTTATAATCATTTCAATGCAGAACTTACTGAGTTTTGAAAACATCTTCTATTTACATAAGACATATCTAGGTTAAAAAATGATCATTTTCAACAGCACACGTGATTATCTCCACAACTGTAACAGCTGCCATTTGCAGGAGGACTTCTTATGGGTCAAGTCACATGCTAATCATGAAATACTGATCTATTTAAATAGTCACCACAGTCCTGTGAGAAATGTACAATTGGGTCATTGTGCCAATGGTTTCTAACATTCATTTGGACTGAAAGCTAGCCTGAAATAAAATTACTAAACCATGTGGAGTCTGTCTGTGGTGTCTTCACAACTTTTTCATCCAGCTTCTCTCCTCATCACAGCATTTCTTCACTCTTTCCTCTTCCCCTCTTTACCCGGAGTCCCCATTCCCCTTCCCTCATAGCTTGTATACATTCTGAGGAAGAGCCTATTTATAATTACCTAGATTTTCCTGCTAGCTCTCAGCTATTCCTCACTGGAGTGCACACTGAACAGCACCCTCAAACTTGCAGAGCACAAAAGCAATTTTTAAGACGCAAAAAAATTCAAACATGCATAAAATTAGAGCTATGATAACTTATTGATATAAGTGCAGGGGATTATTGCAGAAATGGACGACATATGAAACTTCATATTCGGAAACCTCATGTCCAACCCTGTCCAGACCATGAAGAACATCAAAAGGCCCCTCTGGAATTTGAAGCACTGAGAATTCTAGAGAACAAGTGCCCAGGATTTGGAGTCAGAAGATGCTGTCCTGGTTTATCCTCTCTGTTAACCCTGAGTCCTGGGGTAATGGAGTAGCTGATAGAAAGAGCCTGGATTTTATAATCAGGGAGTTCTTAGAATAACAGCCAATCAGTGCATGATTTCAGAAAATGTAACCAACCTCCTCCAAGCCTTGGTTTCTCAGGTACAAAATGGAGCCGTTATTACGAACCTCACAGAGATGTTTACGAAAATTTAATAATATCATGCATGGAAACTCTCCAGCACAGTTCCTGGTGTAGTGTACATTCTCAGTAAAGCATGGTCTCAGATTTTACATCTGTCAAATCGTTGTAATACTATGCTATCAAAAAAGTTTATATTTGAGTTGTAAATAGCAGCTTCCTCAAATTCTATCCTTCATGTACCATTTTTGGGTTTTGCCGTATCTGTGCACAAGTGGTTCTAATGTTACTTAATGTTTTTCTTTAACTGTACTCACTCTTGAAAAATATAGACTTTATTTTAGTTGGTTTCATGAAAATTAGGGTATTATCCATAAAACTTGGGAGTTGCTGTACTGGTGAATTTAGTATGTTTAAAAATAAATACATAATTATTAAAATAGAAAACTATGGCCATGTGCCCTTGAAATAATCTCATGAACGACCATTGTATGCATACTACACTTTAGAAAACACTCATTTATGTCAAAGTTTGTTGTCATTATATTTTCAACCTTTCCTTTTCAGGACTTGGAAGCGAAGGCCCAGAGAGGATGAGAAACTTGATCAAAGTCAACCAGACAATGCAGAATCAAGAAAAGTACCTGGACCTCTAGGCCCATGTTTCCACCAGACAGCCTCCTAAAATATCTCTAGTTGAAGCCAAAGTTAGAATCCTTCTACAAAACTACAAGATTAAAATGGTGATTTTTCTGAAGCAACCTTGTCTTTCTCCCATTTTCTTCTCTTTCTTCACCTAGGAGATCAAAAAGGCAGGCTTTTCTTCCCAGAACGTGCCTAACAGTGCATACCTGAGATAACCCAGCTATAAGCCTTTCTTGGTTTAACTGTAGGTGCCCAGGGGCAAATGGAATGGAACAGAGGAAGGCAGAGAGATTTGGGGTTGTCAACACCATATCCAGTTTGCAGACTTCTCTAAAAGTTGTCTGATCTTGTTTTACTCTCCCAACCAAACACTGCCAAGTGTATTAAACCTTCTGGATGTTTCTACCCATTGCTTCAAAACATGTCGGCATGTTTAAATTCTATGCCTTTTTTTAAAATCAAGAAATTCCTAAATACTCCCTAATTGAGAAATAACAAAATTTAAAAGTCCATAATAGAGAGTAGTATGGGGACCTACAGAAGTAGCAACAGTGCAGACAGCTCTGCGATGAGCCCTCCTGCCTTTGTTTCTAAGTATCAACCTCAAAAACCAACTAAGAGTTGAGGATGTTGCAGCATATGCATGTTGTCTGTGCCTTCTCAGCACCCATCCCCCCACATTTCTAGTTAATATTACCCTGGTTTTTCTTTGGAAAATCTGCCCTTCCTTATTTTTAGTCCAAATGATTTGAATGGGGCTGACCCTGACTCTTAACCCCCTTTCCAGGGATGGCTACATGACCCAGGCTTGACCAATCATATCATTCAAACCCCTTGCCACAGTGATTGGTCCAGGGATACATGTATGAGCCAACTCAGATAAATGAACTCAATTATGAGAATTTTGTTAACACAATTGGGAAAGAGAAGTTTTCTTTCTATGAGAACTATCAGCTGTAAGAATGTTGGATGCTTCCATCTGCTGGTGTCCACGAAGAAGGTCCCCTGAAAAGAAGCCAGTACAACAACACAGAGCTAAGACATAGAAAGAGATGGAGATTAAATTGAACGACACTTTTAAGCCCTTAGATGCCCTAAGCCAGATATCCCTGAACTTTTAATTTATATTAGTTGATAAAATCTTTCGTTAGCTTAAGCCAATTTGAATTAGAGTATTTTTCACTTGAGGGCCAAAAGAGCTCTGTCACTACAGAAGTCTGAGTGAGTGGATGACGTGCTGGTTTCAACCACAAATGAACAGGGAAAGGGAAAGAAAGAGGCAGGGGTTGTGAAGAGGACAGTAGAAGGTGGTCAGAAGAGCAGTTTTTAGACTAAACTTTGTCCTTACTGTGTGGCCTTGAAAAATGAGTTAACCTCTCCAAGCCTCAGTTTTCCCATCTGAAAAAAAAGGAAGTGGACAATCAGTAGTTCTCAGATAGAACTCTGTGGCAACGTGAGGATAATGGGGATTCAGAGTACCAGACTCGCATTGTGAGGGACTAGTTCTCCTCTTATCTATATCATATGCCAGGCTTTCTAGTAAGGTTTTGTTGGAAGAATGGGTCTCACTGTTAAAGTGGATTAGTTGACCATTTCAATTCTATTTATCTTAAAGTCTAAACTGGATCAAGGTTCAGCTGGGATCCAATAAGAATATACCGCCTGTGTTAATATTTTCTACTCTATGTTAGGAGTTGGCAGAAGCCAAGGTCAAGAACTCAATCCCTAGAGGGTTTATTAGCTTTCTGTAGACATAAAAAATTGTTAATGACATAATCTGCATTCCAAATCTTGAGAGCTGTTTTAGAGATGTGGGTCACTGGTCACACACGGGGCTAGGGAAAGAAATGTGGATGATTCCAAATAGTCATTAGCTCTGCTTTAAACGCCAATAAAACACCACTGCTAATGCTCAAGGCAGGCAACCTCTTCATGGCTGGAAAACATAGGGTGGTGTGCTTGGATGCTTTTGTTTCTTCTCAAGACAGTGTAGAAAAATCTGAGAAAACCAAGAGCAGTTGTTTCACAATTAACTATACAACACCTGCTGTATATCCACAGTACTATAAATTAATATGGATTTACTTTTCTTTATAAAGTCAACATACACATCGCAGCGGAAATCAGATGGAAGGATAATTTTTATGAAAGTATATAACAGTATTTTCATGGAAACATAAATGATCATGATTACATTAAAATATATTAACTTCAAGGCAAGTTCTGCCACTGTATGCAAATTCAAAGTGTTTCAAAAACTGTATCTTAACAAATTTTAGCACCAATTGCCAGAATGTGTCGTCCACCACTACAGTCAAAAACAATTTTATTTGCTTTATTTCAGCTATAAATTGTGAATGGAACTAATGTCTTTATAACAAATGTGTGCTCCAATAACATTTATCTTGTCAACAGTAGCTGATATTTAATTTACTTTAACAAACATGTTGAAAGATAATAAACTAAAAATAAAAAACTATTTTTCCTTCTAGTCACTGTATAACTAGGTGCTTTCTCATTAGAAAGCTATTTTTTTCAAAATATATATAACATAGGTAATTTATATAAATAAAAAAAGTTGTAAATTTCTTGAGGTGTAATTTCTTTTGTTGATTAACTTCTGATCTCTCTCACTTTGCTTACATGTGCCATAGATACATAAAAACCAGATGGGGGCAGGGTGGTAAATCTTAGGAGAGGGCAATAGTTAAGACGGAGTAGGCAGAATCAAGACAAAAGGCAGGCAAAGTGTTAGTTGGGGGCAAGTTATGAATGCCTCAGAACACACCTTAGGATTTGTAAACAACCATGAAAAACACAGATGGACAGATGGCTTCAGGATTAGACAAAGTCAGGAGGACAAGGCTAAGCTAGGCAGGGGTATATGTCGACACCAGGAAAAGAGATTCAGTTCTACCAAATGACAAGGAGTTTCAGACAGCACCTTGGATAGCTCCCTGGGCAAGAGGTACTTTGACAAAACTAAGACCCTAATAAGTGAAGAATCTAATCTAAGCTCCAGACTTCCTAGCTGGTACTAGCTGGTTCATTCCTTGATGGAATGAACTTGGTTTTACAAGCATTCACTGGAGGACTTTAAACTCTAGGGATGATGTCTATGCCCCATGGTAAAAGGCTCTTCATTGATGATGGTAATACTAAGGAGAAGAGTTATTGCCTTCCCAAACTTCAGACAATTTGTTTTGCAAGTGCCTTATCCCATCTAATTTTGGAACAGAAGACCATTCCAGGACTAGCATTGCTGTGAATGACAAGGGGCCCTGTAGTGCAGCTTTAATATGTTAATGTTTACCCTTGATTTCTTATTGTCCATTTTGGGTACTTATATTTACAGATTAAAGGAAGTATGATATTATAAATTATGCATCTATTAGATGTAATAAAATTCTATATTAAAACAAGTTAAATTTTCCCCATCATTGCAATTTCAGATGTAGTAAAGTTCATGATTTAAAAAAATCCCTTGGTTTGACTTTCATTCAGGCAGCTGTTCCCAGACTTTTCCCCTTTCTGGCCAAGTCCTATTACCAGTGGAGAATAGTTGCCTTCAGTTGACTCCTCATTAGTAAAGCCTAATGATTTAAGTTCAAAAACATTTACCTCAACATTCTTTGGTTGTACTTGCCTTATGGTGTCAGTGAATCATAATAACTGGGAAGCCAAGCTCATTCCAAATCGCTTATTCACTGAATTGAAAACACAGCATTTAGATTATTAATGAAGTTAATAAAAGATTAGTATAAAATTAACCTAGGAAAGGAATCAGGCAGGAGGAGGAAAATGAAGACATTGTAAGTGGAGTAAAGGTATGGCAGGGGGTGAGGTGGGAACAGAGAACCACTGGGGATATCTATCTATCTAATGAGATATCACTATCTAATGAGTGACTGTGACCATATGGAGCCCATGTCATGATGGCGAGGAACCAGCTCTGAGTTAATTCATTCTATATTATTTGTTGAGGATCTACTCTGTATCAGGTCATATTCTAGTCCCTGGAGATAGCGCTGTAAACAAAACAGATTTTCATGGAATTAGTTATTCTTTTCTGACAATCTTAAGTCAGGTCACCTTGAGTGAGAGCTGTCTGGGTGATAATTCTTCAGATTCTATAGCAAAGATATAACCTAAGGGGATAGCTAAATAGGAGGACAGGCCTGGAAGTGGATACATGGAAGATCTGAGAGAGAGATTTAAGGGTTTTGAGTTCCTCATCTCACAAAAACCTCACAGTATATACTTTGAGAAGTCAGGTGACTGGAAGAAGGTTCCAACGTATTTTGAAGCCAAGGAGGACTTGATATGTTAGAAAACACATAGGTGATATTTAGTTGGCTTTCTTTGCATGGCTTCAAGATCACAAAATATTAATATTGGAAAAGACTCAGAAAGTCATTGAGGCCAACTAATTCCCTCTCTCAATTATTCTTAAATCTCTTAGCTAATTAGTGGTAAAGCCAGGACATGCTCATCTTTACTGAAATGGAAGCAAGATGTTTCTCTGTGTCCTCATATTTCACTGTGTCTGGTTAAAGAATCTCCTTAATAATAGCAAATTGAATGCACATTAATAAATATAAACTTAAAATACTATAGGGCATTCATATTTGATTTTTCCTTGGGCCCCTGATAGGCTAGGCTTTGGCTTGGGATAAAAGGTATTTAAAAAAAAGAGAGAGAGAAATCACGCATAAGCATGCAAAGAGGAACACAGCCAAGGGAATGGAATGCAAAGCCTGAACTGGAACTCTCTGGCTTCTTTCAGTGAAAAGTACCATTCTTGTCTTCAGTTACAACTCCCTTCTGGCATGTGACTTATAGCTTTTATACAGAATTGACTGTCATAAGTGGTGGGTTGAAAGGACTTGCTTTGGCTTAGCAGACATAGTATATTTATGCAGAAAAATTTCACTGAACTATGAATCCTTTTATCGCTTTAGCTATAGAACGAACGAACAATGCTTTAAAACAAAAAGCAACTAATAAACTATTTTCCAAAACTCCAGTACAAAACAAATGTAACTTTAAAAATGAAAATGAGAGGGTTCCATAGATATACACTTTAAAGTGATATACTGATTTATTACAGTACTGCTAAACCATCAGTGATACAATATAAATATAAAAAGTGAAGGGAGGGTCACAGTGGACAAACTACCCATTCATATCTGAAAATAAGACAATAGTAACCACTGCTCGCCTTCCAGTTTTCAAAAGTTGGCCAGGTTGGCTATTGTGGATTCTGGTTTTCCTTATAAAATGTCCTATGATTCCTTTTTGTCATTTCCATCTTTAGCAGGAGATGCTAGGAGCGAAACATGCTTTGAAATTTTACTGATAATAGTTAGGCAGTGTCTTCTAGAATATTTCCATTGTCTCTCAAAATTTTTTAAACATTTTCAACATTCCTGATGTAGTGGGGGAGAAGCATTTATTACAAAGTTCTGACTTGCAGGTGCCATTGTATTATGCACCAAGAGTGAACCAGATAGTAGAAGTTGCTCCTTAAGCTTGCAGGTCTGAAAGAAGAGGGAATTGCCTCTCTTCAAAGGAAGTAACTTCCATGATTGGCACTTTTCTCTCAACAGCCCTCCAACAGTAATTATGTCAGAAACAGCCCCAAACCTGGGCTAGTCACTTGTAGCAGGCTCTCTGACATAAGGCTGCAGTCACGCCTGAATTTCCTTTCAGATAAAAAGAAGTCCAGCCACTTCTTTAAATTATCAGATTATAAGGCAGAGAAAAAATATATATATAAATGCCCTAATAGTCTTGCAGAGATTAGAAGACAGTAGCACTTCAAACTAGAAATACTTGAGTAAAAGCATAAAAAAACTAGTAACATTAAATGAAAGACCGTCCTTTTGTTCACTTTTTAAATTTGTGAATTACAGACTTACTTCCAAGGGGAAATTATAGTAGACTGAAGCTTGGCTTTTGAAAACGGCTTTTTTTAAAATAATTTTTTTACCTAATGAAGTTAACATTTCCAGAACAACAACTATAATTCATGGAGATTTCTGTAGTTTACATAAGGGCTGCTACCCATACCATCTTATTTGAGTTTTCCAGCAATCATTTAAGAGGATATTATTATTCCTTTTTCTCTATATCACTGATTGATTGATTGATTGTAGAGACAGGGTCTTGCTATGTTGCCCAGGCTGGTTATAAACTCCTGGACTCAGCCACATTCTCTATATCTTAACACTTCACAGTCTGTATCAAGAGGCAAGATGGAAATTCCTATAAGTCTTTGTTTCTTCTATTTTCCCTGCCCCACAGGCCTAAGTCACACTCATCTCGTGGATGACACTGCAGCTGTGACAGTCAGGTGTCTTTCACTTTTATTGGAAATGAGATTATCACAGGTAAGAACATCTGGCATAGGCATAGTAGGTGACAAGGTAAGAATTAGGTGATTTGATTGTAATTGCTTAGCTTCCTTAGCTATTCCCAGGAGGAAGTAATCGCCTCAAGGGGCCTCCAAAAGAAAGATCTCTTGAAATGTCTTTCTCTTGGTGGGTTGAGCCTGGGGGTTGCTCATATGATGACTATGGGACCTTCAATTTGCTAAATCTAACCACAAGCTTCTACACTCTTTGGGAGACTGGGTTAAAATCTTGGAGCCACCAATAGACCCAGAAAGACTGAGAATTTGTAAAAAAGTTTCATTGTTTTTGAAGGGCTTTCAAATTATTCCCAAATTTTATTTGCATCAGTTGATTTGTGGAAATGCGTGGTATGTACACACACACAAACCATACTACAGACAAACTCATAATATGAAACATTAAAGTTTTGTTTCTGTTGTTCTGAATATGCTTTGGTGCATGGGGACCTGGCAGGACTATAAAAATAAGGTATAACAAACTCATCCCATGCAAGGGGCAGGGGAGGACAGTGCCTCCCTGGTCATCAATCACAATGACACATTTGAAGCCCAAGTCACCTCTCCACTCACAGATTTGGGCATTCCCTCCCACTCCAGAATGGTTCTTGTGGCTTTCCATTGCTCTCAAGCCCAAGATAAACATCCTCAAGATCTGACCTAGCATCTATCACTAGACCAAACCACATTACCTCATTCTCCTGGTTCCTGTGTACTCCCAAATTAAATCTTACTCCTGGCCTGCCCTTCCACTTCTCTGTCCCAGCAAGCTTTCTCCTTTGCATCAAACAAACATGTGGGAGTTCCTCTTCAACCAGACTCTCAAAAAACAAAAACAAAAACAAGGTACTTTTCAACCCTATATAAACCATTTGGCTCAACAGACATTTATTATAAAGTGCCTACTCTATGCCAGGCAGAAAACAAAAACACATCAAAGCGCCTGGCTCAGTAAGCTGACCATCTACTGTGGAAGTATTATGTTCCCGCGATGCCCGAGTCAGGGCACCTAACCGGACCAGTAACCCCAAATCTCTCTTCATTTGACAGTGGAGAATTTTTAAAAAATTAGGTGTTACCATACTGTTTTTCACAAAATAGGAACAGGACCTGTTTTGGAATTAAGACCTTCCTGATCATTTAGAAACTTTGCAATATTTTCCATTCCTCGATGTTCAGTTTGCATTTAGCCACAAGACGTGGTTTAGGAAGAGCTGCTGGCTGCCAACTCAGAGATTGGCAAGGCTACATGGAAACCTAGGAAACTGGCTGTGTAAATAAACAGTCCTCCCAAACATGCACACAGCCCAACCGACGGCCCCTGCAAACACTACCACTGTGAGCAAGGCACTTTTTCCTTTCTTTTTTCTTAATAAAGGATCTTAAGGTAAAAAATAAAAATAAACATTTCCAGCAATAGAAAAATAATAGATTATGATCCATATTACAGACTGTTAGGCAACTCTGCAAAACAATGAGGTAGATGTCGACTGACTTGGAAATGTCCTATGTATGAATGTGTGTGTGTATCTGTACAATACACATATAGTGCTACAGCATATAAAAACATATGTATACTTTCATAAGTTTTAAAAATAATGTCTCTACATACACACATTGTGGAAAGATGCATACAGTGCACTGCTTTGGTAACATTAGCTCCCCCAAGGAGATGAGATGAGGAAGACTATTAATCTATTAATTAGTCATTTATACCCCGTATTCTGTATTAGTTGAATGACCATAAAAGCATGAATTGTTTGGTCATTTAAAATAACCATTAGTGCAAAAACAGGAGATGGAGAAAATATTCTCTGCCCTACAAAGTGAATGATACGTTTAAAGTATTTCAACATACACAAAGTAAATAAAAATAATATTTTCAGTAACACTTGTAATTACATAACATCTCACTACCAAGCAGCTCTGTTTGGAGACAAACTTTCAGTTTTAATCGATCGCAGCTGCACATGATCCCACTCAGCCAGATAAAGGGCAGGTATGTTTTGCTTATGTTGGGGACAGGCCGAAGGCGCACCAGTCAAACAACTTCTGCAAGGTTGAGCAGTGAGCTATGCATCCCCGGGAAGTCCTCTGAAACTCACCTATTCATGTGTCCATGCTGAGTCTCTGGTTTGCAAAGGGCAGATTTATTATGACATCTGATAATAAACAAGTAGCCATTTTCCTGTCAAAAACCCAGAAGTGGCCATTACATGTGCAGTTTAGAAGCAATTAGTTCGGTGCTCACAAATAATTCATGGAGGCTGACCACAAAGCAAACCCTTTTGGCTATGATTCATAACCCGCCAGCAGACCACCCACGCTGTATGCTCAAGGACCATGTGCGTTTATCAACAAAACAATAAGATCTGACAGTCAAGGGCTGTTTATGCTCATGGTACTCTGCTGGGTGGCTTGCCTCGGTAGGAGAGAAGAATAGTTAATGTCATTCCTATAGCACTTTATAATGTCATGAATTCATTCCTTGAATAAGTCCTTTGAGAGCTTCTGTGTCTCAACATCAGAAAATCATCCTAGATTTACATTTGTACACAACAGTCTATGCCAGTGAGATTCATTCTTTTAGGACCGCTGCTAATAATGGAGGGTAAGTGAGCCAATAGTCATCTAGAGCATCTCATGGCTCCTCCTTGGGGGGGGGGGGTCAAGTAAAGTATGGTTTATTACCAATGGGTGTGCATAAGGGGCCAGGAGATGGTGACCCAGCTGGGTGCCTCGACAACAAAACACACCAGCTAGCGGGAGGCTTGAGTGAAGATGAATTATGAAAGATGGCTCCCTCTATACTAACCCTGAGGTCTTGGGATTCTCTGATGGACAGTTTGAGACGTAAAGATCAATTGAAGCAGGTCACCTGAAGCAGTCTGGGTTTGCTCTGGGCCATCCAACATCCCCGCTTCCTAAAACAGAATTCCTAAGGGAAGGAGGATGATACCTCTGAGTGTGCAAGGCCTGGGGATGAGGATTTTTGTTGGCAGGACATGGCGGCTTGCATGATAGTTTTGACTACCCATTGTTTCTTAATTAACAGCTGAGAAAAGAATTTTCATTGGAGGAATGCAAGTCCTTTAAAATTTTCAGGCCCAGAGTGACATTAAAATGAGATAGCAGTCACAACCTAATCCCAGCTTTGAGCTATGTTTTCATGTCTTGAAACTGCTTGTTATTACTCAGGTAGCTATAAATTAACCAAATCATGCTGCACAGGGTACTAAAACCCACACCATATATCTCAACAATGTATATAGCCAATCACTAATCAATGTTCTTTCTGTAAACCAATGAGAATTCCCAACAAACAACTTTGTATTAGCCCACTCCCTGTCCACTTCCTTTGCCTTTAAAAACTTGCTTATAAGAAGGTCAACTGAGCTCATATCCCAGGTAACTTGGGTCTGACTTTTCTGGGTAGCTGTCCTCACTTGGCTCATGAACCGTTTAAATTATATTTTGTGCCTCAGCCTCTTCATTTGAGGTTGACGTAGCATAAAACAGTAGATGGGCACTTTGAAAGATACCACTGAAGGGGCCTAAGGTAAAACACAAACATTCTGAAGGGGAGAAACAGGGAGTAAGAGAGAGTTATCAGATTGATTTAGGGGAAGATACACAGATTAAATGGTGTGTGCTCTTACAGAGTCACCTTGGATGTCTGTCCTGCATTCAAGATGATTTTTCAAAAGCAAATGAATGCCTAATTGTCATGATCTCACACTGTGCACTGTAACAGTTATCTTTTTCTGTTTCCTAATAAAAATTATAAGATGGAATGAGTAGAGTTGACTTGAGTGGGTAAAGTGAAATCTCTGAAATTAATGAATTGATTCTGAGTTTCAAGGGACACATACACACAAATGAAGTTTTCTCACCTGTGAATGTCAGATGCAGTGCTGTAACTTCACACCTTTTGCTGTTTGGGCTGGGCTTTCATACCAGGCTCCCACTCCTGGACTGAATTCCTGCTTTGTTTCTTGTAAATAGACCAACACAGTCAAAAATGACTTAGCATTGACATTTCTGGTTCATTGGCTAAGACAGTCCAAATGGCCTGCACTTTTCAGAACATCCAAAGAGGAAGCAAGGGTCAATGATTCTATTCTCTAAGATAGGCATGTGACACATACAGCACTAACACGACACTACCATCATCTCAATTTTGCATGAAGGCAGAGTTCAGAAATCATCATTCCTAATGCCCATTCCATGCATCAGGGAGCTATACTGTCTAAACATCAGCCACTAGCCATCTAAATGTGGCTATTTACATGGAAACTAACTGAAAGGAAGTAAAATTAAACATTTCATTTCTCAGTCACACCAGCCACATTTCTACTGCTCAAGAGTCACATTGGGCCAGTGGCTATTGTACAGAACAGCCCAGGTATCCGACATTTCTATTATCACAAAAAGTTCTATTGGACATCACTGGTCCAATAGACCTTGGATATAACCTTGGGCCTTTATGATGAGAATCATCCACCAAGATGATTAAATTAAAGTGCCAACAATTAAAGTACCATGAAGAAGGGAGGTTTCACCTCTGTTATTCATCAGCTACTCCTTTATTCTTTGACATGATCAATTTATACTTTTTCGGTCTTACGAAGTCTGTGAAAACACAGCCTCAAGCCCTCCCCACATTCTGGAGCCACTACTAACCATGAGAGAACCTAGGAAAATTAATCCAGGCCCCAAACACAGGAAGATGACAGGGTTTTTATTGTGCTAACAGATCATCTATTATTTAAACTACTTCCTGATGCCAGAGTATCTCTTAAGCAAAGAAAAAGCCTGACCTGGCATTTGGGTTTCTCTCCTCTAACTTGTGAAGAATTCTAAGGTCTGCCTTCCTGGGGTTTCATAGCCATATATGACAATCTCCAAGGGAACGCTCTGTGCTGCTTTTGCTCTAACAAACTGCTTTGCTAACCCTGAGCCTTGACACCTAGTTTAATAGGCAAGGCTGAAGGGACTATTTTTAGAGAACAATCTGTTACTGAAACGCTCTCATGTTTCCACTCAAGAGTGTAAGTATTCTCTAGAGTACAAAAGAAAACATTCTACCATGAGCAAGTGATCCAAATTCGAGAGAGAGACAGGCATTGTACAGAGCTGGAAGAGGAGCACCAATCCTCCAAAGGCACTTAAAAGAAAAACTGTTCCCAAAACAATCCAGTCTAGGACTGAGGCAGCAACTTTTCCCATTGAAAAGGATGAAGAAGTCAATGCCATCTCAGAATCATCCTACACTCCAAAGCTAGGTTTACCATCTCTAAAGGGATGGAATAAGATGTTTTTCTTTGCCGCAAAATTAGTGAACAGGATCCACTGCCTAGGGAAGACAGGCCCTAAGTACTTCCACTAATTTTTTTTTTTTTTTAAGGTGGAGTCTCACTCTGTTTCCCAGGCTGGAGTGCACTAGTATGATCTTGGCTCACTGCAACCTCTGCCACCCTGGGTTCAAACTATTCTCCTGTCTCAGCTTCCTGAGTAGCTAGGATTAGAGGCGCCCACCACTATGCCTGGCTAATTTTTTGTATTTTTAGTAGATACAGGGTTTCACCATGTTGGCCAGGCTGGTCTTGAACTCCTGACCTCAGGTGATCCACCTGCCTTGGCATCCCAAAATGCTGGTATTACAGGGGTGAGCCACCATGCATGGTCCCTCCATTAATTTTAAAGACAGCTGTCAGGGAGCCTTCAACAACCCAGGGCTTAGAAAGAGGGTCCAGAGCTGACTCGACCGCCCAAACCTGCCATCCCAGTCCCGAGACTCAGCATTTTTAACATCACTGGGTATTTTGGGGGAGTACACTGTCCCTGGTGAGAGAGGATCTTCTTGCTCATCTGTCCTAAGCACACTGTTAAATATCTTATTTTTTTTTTCCCTTTGCAGTATATGCTGAAGATTTCCCTCCAACAGTACTTAGTGATTGCCTGCATTGTTCCAGATGGCAGCACAGTGTGCCACTGCATGGATGGACTCAACCTGGTCCCCTCTGCTGGACATTTTGGATGCTCACAGTATTTCGCTGGTGTCAATAATGCCACTATGAGTAACCTTGTACGCGACCATTTCATACGCATGTAGGTGTAGTTGTAGGCCAGATTTCTGGAAGTAGAACTGCTGCATCCTAGGCCAACACATCTGTAATCTTGGCAAATACTGCCATGTTCCCCCTCACTGGGTTGTAAACTATTGCTTTCTTGTCATTGACATATTAACATGAATGTCTATTTCCTCACTGCTTCCCACACAATCTTCAACCCAGGAAGTTTATGGTACCTTAAAACTTTGGAATAAAATTTCCTAAAATTTCTAAGAATCACCAGGGGGAGTTTGTTTAAAATGGAGATTCTTATAATCCACCCGCAGATATTCTCATCTGGTAGTCTGGCTTAGAGCCCAGGAAACTGCATTTTAAACAAATATTGTAGCGATTCTGGTGCAGGTGATTTTATGACCAACGTTTTTATAAGACATTTAGAAGGCTAGAACATCCCTGCCATATCACAGATGTGGGTTTTGCAGGCTGAGCTCTAAAGGCAGTGCTGTGCAGGGGTTAGGGTCTTGGATTTGAAATCCTCACTGCCCAGGTTTGAACCCTGGCTTCATTGCTTGCTAGATGTCTGCTTTAGGGCAAGTTACTTCATCTCTCTTTGCTGTTGTTTGTCTGTAAACTAGGGCTAACAGTATTATTGCTTTTAGGATTCAGTGAGCTAAATGTTGTAAATACTTTCAATAATGGGTGGTCCCTGGTAATTATTATTTTTTACATTCTTCAAGGCAGTTTGAACTTGGTAATTATTTAAAAAGTGTTTTCTTATATGGTGGAAACTGCTAGCTATGAACCTCAATATCCATTTTCCCCATCTTCCGTGGTAACAGAACTCCTGATTTTTGGCTGCACATCCAACAGAATAAACATCGTATTTTTCAGCATTCTTTGCAGCTCTTTGTGGCTGGCCAGTGAGAGAGAACAAGACAGGCTACATAATTCAAAGGGTCCATGCAAAAACAAAATGCAGAGCTCTTTGCTGAAAAAGCAGGAAAAGGGTTCTGTTAATGGTACTAAATATAAAGCTTTTTTGTTTCTTCCAGAATCTTCTCTTGGCCTGTCATGATTATTTTTATTTGCTATTTTATGTTGCTCCCTCAAGCACACAGACACTTGTCAGGCAAGTGGAGTCCCTCACTTTGGCGACTCAGTGAAGCACAGCTTCTGGAATTCCCTGTTCTGTCACATGCCAGCCCTGTATTCAGTGCCCTGGTGGAAGGTGGGAAGTCAAGCCCGGCACCTCCTCTTCCTACTGTGTTGCTGCCACAGCCCCCTGTGGACAGCAACCTTTAAGGGTGCTGCAGCCTCTGCACACTGGGACACGTGAGGTGTCCAGGTGAGAGCCACTTACCCTCATGGTGTTGCCCACTTTGTTTGCACATGCCCCATTATCCCCTTGGATTTCACTTACAGAACAGACCCAAGCATACATTTATTATGAATTTAAAAATAGCTTCACTATCTGCTTTTAGCTGCAGCAGTCACATGCCCATCGAATCTTAAAAGTTGCATAAGTTTTATGTGCAACTTTTAGGAAGTGTTCTTAAAAATTATCTTTACCTTCCAGCTTCCTGCCTGAAGTACATTCATAATAGATGGAGAATTTGCCACTGCCTTAGACCATGAGGATAAAGGACACACTTAGGAATGGCTAAGAATGAGTTAGAAGGAGCCTGGATGCCAAACAGCATCCTTTCTTTTAAAGCTACTAAGGCTAGGGTTCTTGCCCTGGGGTCTAGGGTTTGATTCCAGGGGTTCATGACATCATACACAAACTATTACATGTCTGTTTTTCTAGGGAGAGAATCCATGGCTTTCATCAGATTCTCAAAAGGCCCATGACCCCAAGAGTTTAAGAAACATGGCTGTGAGGACAGAGCTTTGAACAGCTGCAGACAGAGTTCTCTTTGGCTGTTTACATGTTGAAGCAATCACAGGCACTGTTAAGATCAGTGTAAGATGTAGAAGAGAGCAACATGGGTAAGACACCATCAGGACTGAAATGATGAGAGAAGAGGCTTGTGGCCAGGCCAGGAGAGAAATTCTAATCCCTTCCTTCATGGCACTGGTCTTGGTGAGATGAGATTCATGGTTTATACCAGCACCATCAACCACTTCCACTTCATCACTATTTGAAAGTTGCTAGGATCTGTATATGATTCACATTATTTGAAAGCTGCTAGCACACCGCCTATAAATCACTGCAGAATAATTTTTTTCCAACTAGTCTTTTCAATGTCCTTGGCCAAAAGCCAGAGTTCATGAATCCCTTTAGTAGCTTAAGGAGAGGTATCCAAGCTGCAGAGATCATATTGACATTTGAAGTGATCATCCGGGAATCTGGACAAAATAAAGTGAGTTCACTCCCACAAGAATTTCCTTTTGGGGTGAATCAGCCCCTACACCAGCTCTTGGTTTTGTTTTGTTTTTAAAACAACTAGGAATCCTTTTTAAAAAAATAAATATTCAGTGCTCTACAGGTACAAGATGTACAAGTACCACAAATTAAAACAAACTTGGCTTATTAGAGCCTTCTTCCTTTTAAACCACATAGTTTCAGATACTTAATCTTGGAAACACATTTGCAGATATGTAAGCTTTACTCGCGCTGCCTATTTGTCATTTCCTTACACAAATCTCTGTTGCATCTTAAATAGAATAGGCTGTATTCAGTGGCTCACACCTCTAATCCCAGCATTTTGGGAGGCTGAGGTGGGTGGATCACTTGAGGTCAGGGGTTGAGACCAGCCTAGCCAACATGGTGAAACCTCGTCTCTACTTAAAAATACAAATATTAGCGAGGTGTGGTGGCATATGCCTGTAATCCCAGCCACTCAGGAGGCTGAGGCAGGAGAATTACCTGAACCTGGGAGGTGGAGGTCACAGTGAGCTGAGATGGCGCCACTGAACTCCAGTCTGGCTGGGGGATAGAGCAAGACTGTCTCCAAAAAAAAAAAAAAAAAAAAAAAAGAATAAAAATGTGTTTTCATCTTTTCTTTTAAAATATGCTTTTCTTGCCTTTAATTTTTGTGCAAGTTTTGGTCTTAGCCTTTTCTTTTTTAAAATGGCAGTCATAGACACAATTACTTAGCTCAAAGAGACAATACAACCTCATGGTGAAGAATCCATACTCCCTAGATTCAGATTCAACTCAGTATAGCCTGGGCAAGTTACGTAACTTTTTCACCGTGTCTCAATTTCCTTATCTGTCAGTGGGGATAATATGAATACCAATGCCCAGCTCACAGATTTGTTGTGAGGATTCTATGAGTTATGGCTGGTATACAGAAAATGTTGATAAGTATAAAGCTACTTCCATTGCAGTATCACCATTCTAAAATTAAAAGCATTTGTAATCTACGTTGGAAAGGACTAGAATTCAGTGTGGCTTCTTGAGTTCTTACCTTGAGGAGAGGGGCCTCAGCCAGACTCAGAAGTGTACTCATTGGAAACTTGGGCTTTAGACAGGTAAGTCAGCCCACAGTGGGACTGGCGGTCATGGTGGACCACATTTATATAAGAAGGTTTTATGCTGAGGTGACTCTGCTGGGCGGGAAAACATGACACATTGTTCTTTACATCAGAATTTAAAACAAGATAAACTAGGTGAGGGTCAGTATCTTCTACCTTCCCCGGATTACCAAAACACTAAAGACTTTCTAATAATAAATAAATCTGAAATTATTATCGTCAGTCATCATATTGATGGCATCTATTTAACTGGCAGCTGATCATTAATAAATTTGATGAGGTTTGAATACTGAGCAGTTCCTCAAATACTGTAAATGAGGGTGCTTTTACATTTTACATTTGAATTTGAAAATTCAGCCTCCCAAGGTACCTCGTTAATATTGCATTTTGTAATGTACGTGTAATATGCTTCCAGGATCTTTTTAAATTAAAGAGAAACACCAATTTCATTTTTGGTCCCTTCCTTCAGCCTTTGTTCATCTATTCATAACTAATCTTCTCCAAGCTCGGGTGCTCTCCCTCTGCCCCTGCAACTTACTATATTTTTAAAAATATTGTCTGTGTGCTTTCTCTCTGGAATTGCTGACTCCTGATACTCTCTCCCATCAACTCTCCAAAAGGAAATGCTTTCAACCAGTGCAGAAGTAAAAAATTACCCAAAGGCTGTATGATGCAAATTCTTTCTTTGGCTTTATCTTATTGATAAATAAGAATAAAAATAACACCTCATGTATGTATCGAACATTAAGGTTCACAGAACTCTTTGTGTCTCCACTGAATCCATTAACCTCACAACAATCCAGACAGATAAGTAAGGCACATGACAATTCAGCGCAGAGGTTACATAAGCAGGCATTTCGATCTCATGAAATCTGAAGATCATAAAAAATATTTTCGCCAAAACCCTAGAGTTATGATTCATGCTTGATTTCTTAGCTAATTATTTCTACTTGCATGGAAAAAAAAAAACAGAGTAAATTCTGAATTCTGGAAGCCCTGGGCTGTAGCAGGACTCTTCAATCAGGGAATTTTCTGGTTCGTGAAAGGAAACGATGACATCTTAAGTAAAAATAGTACCGCTCTCAAGTTTTCCTTCATCTCACCGTTGGTCTTCCTTACGAGAAACAGTCAAAACGTATAGTAAAGCACACACTACTAACCCAACACAACCCAAGTTAACTCTATCAAAACCAGCACCAAATAGGCCTCTCATTCTGGTAGACCAGTAATCTCCTTCTGAAAACCGTCTGTTCAGGAATTCCACTAGGTCCTTTGTCATTTCCTATTTACAAACTGTTGAGTGGTGGATATTTGGCGTTAAAATGTTAGTATAAATAAATGACTGTTTATATACAAATATTTAATTGATCATGATTTTTTGAAGGCCTTGCAAATAGCAACACTATTTATAGAAATATTTTTAGTGATGTTTAATATTTAAAACATTTACTTTAAAACGAGAGAGGAAACAATTGAGTAAAGAAATAGCAGAAAAATATATTCTGCTCTAGAATATATATAGGAAGGTAGGCAAATAAGAAATGGGATAAGACACTAAGTACAGTAGGCAAGGATCTGTAACAAATCAATACCTATAAAGATGGACCAAAAATGGACTGAAGTTTGAATATAATTCAGTACTCAATTCGCAGGCCACAAGACCACATTATAGATGAAATATATTGTTATAAGATTTTGTCTCTCTAATCAATCAAACATTTAATCAGTAGGAAGTTACCAAGCACCTACTATATGCTCAGCCATGCACTTTTTTTTTTTTTTTTTTTGCCATGCACTTTCAATGATGCAAATTTCTGGATGCTGCTCAACACCTACAGATATTTATACTTCACTGCAATGAGTGAGGTTTTGTAGAGCTGATGGCTCAAATTTTCTAACTCTTACTTTACCTTTTCCTTCAAACAATAAGCTGAGATTAAGATAAGGAAACTCCACTCTCCAGAAAAGAGGGTGATTCCTCAAACTGATAAGAACTGAGCCACATTTTCTTTTCTTAGCAGTGGAGCTAAAAAGTATATAAGGCCATTTGGGGTTAGCCCTTTTCTCTTTCTCCTTCCACATGCCTGGAATGAAAAGGTCCAGACCACTCTTCCATAGGATGAAGATAGCTTTTTCTCCTCCCAAGGAGCAGTCAGGCCTATGCCCATTTTGTGTGTGGATATTTCTTAGGAAGCTCCAGAAATCATAGAGTTACTGGCCACGGAAGGATTTAGACACCAGTGAATCTCCCGCATCGTACGTTGGTTTCTAACAACGTATAGTGAAAATACAACCTCACTCACCCTACACTATTTCCAAAGTTCAGCTCATCCCTTTTGCAAACACCTCCCCCTGAGAGGGATCTTGGAGCAGTCTCAGGCAGGGTTGCAAAAAAACACATTGAGATTGTTATTCTTAGTTGAGGAAAATGTCAAAAGGAATAAATTCTTTTTCAGCCAAGATCATGCTGACACGAAAATGATGTCCTAGGAAACAAGGCAAGAACAACCAAAAGAACAAATGTTTCTGTCTGACATTCTTCTCCAACTCTTCTTGTAACTCTTCGGGAGCAAGAAATTTCAGAAAGCAAAGCCATTCCCTCCCAGGTGTTAAAGTGTGGATAGAGACCAATGCTAAATATTGATAATCCTCTTCAAAAAGTTCTCCATCTCAGGATGGAGAAAAAGTTGGAATATTTTCCCTTTTCTATTTTGAAACAAATTTGTACTATTTTTAGCCTCTACCTGCCATTAAGGAACAAAGTAGCTTTCAATGGTAAATCTTATCAGGTATCCTATTCTAAATAAACTATCCAAACACTATGCATGTTCAAAAATTTGCTATTGACCCTATCATCTGTAAAGTATTTACAATGACAAGCCTTGGATGTTTGATCCACAAAAACTTTGTGGCTCCTGAGGGTTATATTAACATTTTGTTAACCAAGAAAGCAGGTGGAGACAACAGCTGCACAAGAAAGTTGTGCTATAATTCAGGAAACAACTGTGGCTATCATAATGACTATTATTAATCATGTGGCTCTTCACACTTGACCAGGCAGGTAACAACTAGAGTAACAGGAAAACAAACAAAATAGGAACAACAAGAATAAGAACTCTTCTGGTGTGCATGAAACTGAAATGCCACACATGAGATGACAAATCTGTGACAGGAAGAGAAGGTACTGTCCGGGGGATTCGTAAGCCAAGGCTGAATCTAGGGATTCCTCAGCTTATTCCTCTCTTGTGCACGCACAATCCTTCTGCTGGGTTCTGCCCCTTCCAAGCAATAGCAAATGCTATCTTTTCTGTATATATACCTCTCCAGAATTCACTCTCTGTATCCTGGTTCCACTGGCTCCTCCATAATTACTTTCCCAGTGGGTTGGGCTAGAGCCCCAGTGCTGGTGCTGGTTCCTCCCTTTTCCCCCTCAGGTGGTACCTTTCCTAGGCTTGTCTCAGCCAGTGGGAGGGCTGGCGGGAGTTGTTTAGGGAGCTGAAGGAAAAGCCTGGGTATTTCTCCCTGTCCCTCTCTGCCTTATACAATGTCACCTAGCCTGTGACTGCATCTTCTTCTATGGCTCCAGAATGGTTCCTCCAGCATGATTCAGGAAACACCTGTGGCTATCATAATGACTTCCAGCTTTTGCCAGGGAGCACTTACTAGCTGAGTGACCATGTGCAATATACTTAAGCTCTCTGTGCTCATCCATCCAATGGGGTCAATATTATCTACCCCATAAGGCCACTATGATCATTACCTGAAGTAATACACTTAATGTCCTTAGGATACTGTTTAGTATGCTGTAAGCACTCAATAAGTGTTAGCTAAGATAATTCTTCCACATTGTTGTTTGCTGCAATCATACTGAACCATTCGTTTACTGGAATAAATTTTGTTACCTATTTTTGAGGCTTTGCCTTATGTCTGTATTGCTTTACCTAACTTCCAAATCTTACCCATTCATTATAGCATTGTAACTTCTGCCTCTTTAAATAATTTTTCCTGCTGTCCTCTGTCCCCTAATAAATTCCTCCATTCTTTGGACCTTGAGACATGATTTTATCTGTCCTGTTGCACATATCACATTTGTCCTGGAATTTAGATGTTTGTCTCCTGTTCCCTATTGGCATTTGTTTGTTTTTTGAGACAGAGCCTCACTCTGTCAATCAGACTAGAATGCAGTGGTGTGATCTCACTGCAACCTCTGCCTCCCGGGTTCAAGCAATTCTCTTGCCTTAGCCTCCCAAGTACCTGCCATTACAGGTGCCTGCTACTACGCCTGGTGAATTTGTTGTTGTTATTGCATTTTTAGTAGAGACTAGGTTTCACTGTGTTGGCCAGGCTGGTCTCAAACTCCTGACCTCAAGTGATCCACACCCTATGGCCTCCCAAAGTGCTGGGATTACAGGCATGAGCCACTATTCCTGGTCATCTACTGGCTTGTAATCTTTTGAAGAAAGGGTCCATGCCTCCACTGTCACTGAATCCTATCCAGCCCAGTGCTCCCTATACCCATAGAGGAGGTGCTCAGTAAATGCTGTTGCACTGAATCCCCAGCTCTAGGCTATGCCTCAAACACAGGCTGCCCTAGATCCAGAGTCATTATCATGCCTTTTAAGAAGTAGCATGTGTGCCCAGAATACTCATAAAACAGCCCTTTGCCTATTTCACAAGTTAACTAAAATAAATATTTTCCCTACTTTTATAGCCTCTCATGCTTTTGAGATGTCAAAACTGTCAAGCTTAACCTGTCTCTGGATTCTCTGTGCAAGTCTTACACCAGCTCACAATTATAGTGTGTTTTAAAGTTTATAATTTGTATCAGCTCAAATGAGTTCATTTGAGCCACACAGGATTCTTTATGAGATATACAGATCAGGGATTCTCATTTTAAAGATGTTGAAAATAAAATGTAGACAGGATAAGTCCTTGTATAAGACCACACGGCTCAGCACATTCAGACCTGCGTGGGGCTGCCCAAGGTGGTATACTGAAGTCTGCTTCTCTGATCTAGTGTCTCAATGAGTTGTTGTCATGGCAACACCATACTGGTGGGCCACACCGGCAGGCAGGCCTATTGCAGCTTGAAAGAGTGTGTAAGAGATGCTTTCCTCATAAACAAAGTGATTTTCTTAAATTATCCAAAAGACCTGCATCTCCCACTTACATCATCAAACTGAAAGATCCTTAGACAATAAACTCACATAAAGACCATACTAGCTAATGACTGGCCCCTAGGGTCACCTGAGCTCCTTTTCAGATGAAAGAGCTTGGAATCAATTACTTTTTGCTCACTGTACAGTTTTTGCCCCGTATACTCCAAGTTTCCTGAAGGTCGGGATATGGGTAACCTTTTCCCCTAAAATGTGTAAGGCAAATGGATTCCACTGCACAGCCATCTGATGGGACCATTGGTAGCTGCATCTAAGTGAGCAGAAAAGAGTAGCGTGACAATATCTATGTCACAGATGAGGAACAGGGAGTGTCCCTCCATGGGACATGGAGATGGTGTGCTGCAGATCCCTCTTCAGGACTAAAGGGCTTATTACCCCAGATGGTGGGACAGCCACCGGAAAGCAGTCCTCCTCTGGTCAGCCCTCTCTAGGTAATGCCTTCATTGTAAACAGCTGGCATATACAAGATCACATCCCTTTTCTGGATACTAGACACAGGTATATAAAGGTTTGACCCTCTTCTCCTGACTTGGAAAAACACAAAGGATCATCCCAGTGCCAGAACATCCATGAAGTAGGCTGCGGCCTTCACTGAGGTTGCATTGCAGCACATTTCTCCCTTTGTCCAGTCCTGATTCCTCCCTTTCTCTTCCTCGGGTGTTGATCCCAGGAGCATTCTCTCATCAACCTCCTGCATGCTAAGCTCCCTGGGCTTTGCTTCTAGGGAACCCACCTGCAACAAGGAGGAGTGGCAGAGATGCCAGATATTGATGAACTTAATTCATTACTTCATTAATTGGTTATGTGTCACCTTATCAGCAAATCTCATTGGCTTTATTCTTCAAATATATCCCTAATGAGACTATTTCCCACTTATCTCTACTGTGACCCAGTAGCGCCATTGCTAGTACATACTTTCAGCACCAGCATGCAATTTAGCAAAAGACAGACGAATTGTAGAAAAATCACCACCCTGGGATGCCAATTAGAAAAGGACAGCTTTTTTTTTTTTTCTGGCACAATCCCTGGTTGCAACTGGCACAACCCCTGGCTTGACGAGAAAAGCCAGATGCCTTTGGGTAGTGAATAACCTGTACCATCAGACGCCATGGCCCTGCAGTAACACTTCCTAAGCCACCATGATCTCTTGTCTGAACTGCAACCTCTAGCTATCCCCTACTTCTCCCTTACCCATGCACAGTATACTACCTACATCAGCCTGCGTGATTCTTCTAAAAGGAAAAGAGATATGGCCTTCTTCTTCTCAAAGTCATCCCATTCTCACTTACTCAGGTAAATCCTGTTAGTCCCTAAGCGCTCTGGCCCAGCTACCTCTTGCTTCATTTCCTACCACTCTGTCCTGCTCCCGTTCACTTTGTTCCAGGCACACTGGCTTCTTGATGGTTCTTCATATTCACCAAGCACGCTCTTTCCTCAGGGATTTTGCCCTTGCTTTCCCCTTTGCCTGGAGCACTTGGATGGTGGAGAGTATCATGGATGGCTGCCCCATTTCCCTTGGGGTGCTGCTGAGCTGTGACAGAGGTCTTTCTGAACTGCCCCAATCTTCCATTATACCTACCTGCTTACCTTAATTTTTTCATAGGACATGATACCGTGTATGATGATGTGTTTATGAATGTCACGTTTCCCCTTACCAGAATATAAGTTCCATGAGAGTCAGAACTTTGTTTCATTCACTACTATATCCCAGTCCCTACATTATGGCCTGAAATACTGTGGTTATCAATAGATTCTCTGGAAAGGAAAAATGACTAAATAAACAAACTTGCTCAAGAACAACATTTGACTTCCACTAACACTTTTGCAAACATACAAGGAGTAGGCGGGTGAAAAAACAATGGGAAAATGCTCATTAGGGCTATGTAATCTAAGAATCATGAGCTCTGGAAATTATTACAAAAGTAATGAATGAAATGGTCAAATAATTTTGCTAGAAACACAGTGTGTACCACTCAATATCTCAACCCAATGACCAGGTAGGGATTGGAGTGAAGTACATATGTTTTCTACCAAAATGTAACTTTATCATTTTACATGGTTTCTGCCTTATTTTAACTTTCAGGGCCTCCATGTATTTAAAAAAAAAAAGGTGATGGGGCTCTGACTCATGCTTGGATGAGACACAGTTTATTCTCTTAGATGAAAATTATATCATTTTTCCAATTAGGATTTTTCAAAGCACCGGAATAGTAATGTGCTTTTTCCATCCCCTAAAGCAAAGCCATTTAAAATAGACCACAATACTATTTTAAACCACCCAAATATTTACAGATAGGTAGATTAGTAGTCATCAAAACTCTCGATTTTCTGGAAAGAGGGATTCTTAAGCTGGAATATATTTTAATACTTGACATTTTGTGCAACATAAATAGTAAATCCTATCAGTATCGATAAATCGAATGTATTAGAATGTTCACCACAAAATACCTTTTCAAAGACAAAAATGAGTTCTGAGTAATAAGATTCTCTTTCACACCTGCCTTCAGGATTTAGAAAGCCAATACACATTGTTTTTGGATAAGTAGCTCATAATCCCTGTTAATCATTTCTCCAGTTTATTTCCTGTGTGATTTTAACAGAGAGAAATTTTGCTGATTTATTCACTATGTTTCATATAGACAGATTCAGCCATGATTAAGCATCTACCCTAAATATTAATTCACATGAAGCTCTTGAATGTTGTTTTAACTTAGGTTACAATGGCTCAGCATTTTCTTGATTTCACTTTTGTTTTGTTTTGCAGCATGAGGTTATATAGACAAACTACTAACCCAGGTTTCTTGCTGGGTAGCTGCTGACTGCTCTCTGGACTGACTGTCTTACCTTACACAAGTCATTTGACTCTCTGGGATCTCAGTTTCCTCATGAGACAACTGGAGAGTCTGCCCAGAGGCCTGTGGAGTACCTTCCAGCATAAACAATCTATAGTTCTTTAGATGCGTTATGCAGTAAAATTATTGCTATTTAGGAAGTTGGAGGCACCTGGCATGGAAACAGAAAATTATTTGTAAAAGCTGTTTCCTAAAGATGGATTACACCTGCACACACACACACACACACACACACACCCCTTCTCTCTGTCTCCAAATGCAAACAGAGTTTCAGAAATTACACAAGAAATTGATTGTAGTGGTTCCTAATAGAGAGTGGGATTGGGGTTTGGAGGAAAAGAAGGAAATTTAAAAATTTTTATTCATATGTCCAGTGAAGGAATGGAAAACCAAACATCGTATATTCTCACTCATACGTGGCAGCTAAGCTATGAGGATGCACAGGCGTAAGAATGACACAATGGACTTTAGGGACTCAGGTGGAAAGGGTGGGAAGGGAGTGAGGGATAAAAGACCACAAATTGGGTGCAGTGTATACTGCTCAGGTGATGGGTGCACCAAAATCTCACACACCACCACTAAAGAACTTAGTCATGCAACCAAATACCACCTGTCCCCAGTAACCTATGGAAGTAAAAAAAAAATTATTTCATATATCCTTGTCTTGTTTTAAAATTGTTACATATATATGCATCATTTTTATAAAGAAAAGATTTTCTTATTGTCAATAGTGATGTGAGAAGCACATTTGATTTGTTCTTCATATACTTCTTTTCTTAAAGAATGCTTATCCCTTTGTAATTCTGCAAAAATCAATAAAGATCTTTTTCAGTAAAATTTTATTTTTTCAGGTGGCTTCCCTTTAATCAGTAGCACACTGACAAGAGAGCAGGCTTTGAAATGAAGCCCACTTGAGTACAAATGCCAAATGCAATATTTAAAAGCATACACTTCAGGCAGCTTATTTAAGCCCCAATTTTCTTATCCATAAAATGGGAATGATAATAATATACCACATTACAGGCTTATAATCTGTTTGACAAATTAGAAATAAAGTACCTAACGGTTTACAATAGCAAAGACTTGGAACCAACCCAAATGCCCATCGATGATAGACTGGACAAGGAAAATGTGGCACATATATACTATGGAATACTATGCAGCCATAAAAATGACGAGTGTGTGTCCTTTGTAGGGACATGGATGAATCTGGAAACCATCATTCTCAGCAAACTGACACAAGAACAGAAAATCAAACACCACACGTTCTCATTCATAGAAGGGTGTTGAACAATGAGAACACATGGACACAGGGAGGGGAGTATCACACACTGGGGCCTGTTGGGGGGCGCTTAGGGAGGGATGGGGGGTAGAGAGGTTGGGGAGGGACAACATAGGGAGAAATGCCAGATACACGTGATGGGGGGATGGAGGCATCAAACCACATTGCCATGTATGCACCTATGCAACAGTCCTGCATATTATGTCCATGTACCCCAGAACCTAAAGTGCAATAAAAAATAAAGTGCCTAGCAAGTGTATGGCACAAAGTAGGCTCCAGTGATAACTCTTAAGAATACTATTATCACTTTACCTTTTAACATCTAATGGTAAATGAAGAGACATTAAGTTATAAGATAAATTTAACATTATTTTCAAAAGATGGCTATCTAAATACTTAGTTCTGAAATATAGTAGTAAAGACCTCTCTTATATTTACTTATTCAATACATATTTCCCAAGCATCACTATGCACCCAGTATTGGATGAGGCACTACAAAGATAAATGAGGACATGCACATCACGAGCTATGTGTACTCCATCTCTCATTCAGGCCTCTGCTCAACACTTTTCTCTTTAGAGTCTTTTCCTGCCCACCTGAGTCAAGACAGCTCCCCTATGCTGTCGTATTTCTTTCCATCTTCATGAAACTTATACCACCTGGCACATCCTACTGTTGTTTGCCTAGTCATGTTTTTTTTCTTTTAAGACAGAATCTCATTCTGTTGGCCAGACTGGAGTACAGTGGCTCACTGCAGCCTCTGCCTCCCAAGCTCAAGTGATTCTGCTGCCTCAGCTCCTGAATAGCTGGGACTACAGGCACCTGCCACCACACCTGGGTGCTTTTTATATTTTCAGTATAGACAGGGTTTCACCACACTGGTCAGGGTGGTCTCCAACTCCTGACCTCAGGTGATCTACCCAACTTGGCTTCCCAAAGTGCTAGAATTACACCTATTCACTTATCTTAAGTTCCCTTCACCATAACCCAGGCTCCATGTGAGACAGATATTGTTATTTTGCTCTCTGTTGAGTTCCCAGTGCCTGGCATCTGAAGATGCTCAGTAGATATTTGTCGAATGAATAAAAAAATCTGGTTTTGTTCAAAACTGCTAAGTTTTTCTAGATTGTGCCTGTTTAGGAAGAGTACGCTTAGGCAGAAGAATTTATTCTGATGGAAATAGCTCCTTCTCTTCAACAGCCAGACCCAGAGCTCCAACCCTGGTGCTCCAGTTAAGGAGGCCACACTTACAGGAAAGAAGAAAAAACTGCTCTGCCCAGTTCCTGGCTGTTATACCATGAGGGCTTCTCTTGTCTCTAATTCAGCTTCTAGTCAGTCTGACAGCTTGTGGACTTGAAGCTTGTTTTCTATAGTTTAATTCTGTTGACTCTGGGGAGAAATGTCTTCGGGGAAAGACTCAAGTTCCCATAAAAGTGCTGATTTGTTCTGCAATTGAGCCTGTTTGTTGAGAGGAGGAACTGCGCAATGCACACTTGGACCCAGGATTTCTGTTTTACTAAATGTTATTGGGAACAGCAGTGCAAGTCCATTCCACTTACAGATTCCCTCATCTGGCTAAGTAGTGTCCCAAATACAAACAATGAAAACAGCATGGAAAAATGGGTTTAAATGGAAGCAAATTAGACCTGCTGATCTGATCTTTTTGTTATAAACCTTTTTGTTAGCTCTAAAGCAAAGTGGTAACTTAGATATAGATTTAATATGCTCAAACTTAAAAAAAAATACTATTCTTTTTCCTATGGCTCATCTCCTACAATCCTTCAATTAATAACTCAAAAATATTGAGTTACTATTTTCTCTCCAGCCCTGGTGGAAGGCCGGGAATGATAGGGGAGACATGGATAAATATATAAAGAAATAGTCTATGTGTGTGTGTATATACATCATATGCATATATCAGTATATACTTCCATAACAACTACTCTGATTTCTTGAAAGTAAAAAAAATCAAGAAAGTGGGGAAAATAACAAAATGAAACCTCAACATAGAAATTTCAAAATCTTAGATAACCAATGGCAGTTTTTAATTTAAACTTCTGTTAAGAAAACTCCCCCTATTGAGTAGACTGCTGCTAAGGCTGGTAGGGAAGCTGGACTCTGGCCATTTTTCAAGGCTTGGGCATGACCATTACAGCTGAATCCCATTACAGCTGGATCCCATTAGAGCTGAATCAACATCTTTGTTGTCAGATGGACAGCAGGAAAGGCCAAGGGCTTTAGTCCACCTGATTCATCCACGGGTTCTGAATGGCAGCATTTTACTGGATACTTAATTACATGTTTAGCTTACAAGAGCAAAACACCAATTTTACAACCTATACATTTGACAGGTTTTCAGTGCTTCTTACAGGACTGGGCCTAGGGTGAACCAGCTGTAGGATCAGAAACCATTTCTGTCTTCATTTAAAATTTTGCTATTTTGCTTATTATGGAATTTTTACATTAATTTTGAGTTTTTAAATAGTGCATTAAAATATTGTTTATTTTGATTACTAGATTTTCGGCACCATCTTAAATTTTGCACCTAAGGAGAATGCCTCATTTTCCACACCTTAGTCCAGTTCCTGGCTTGTTATGTGCAGAGCATTTCACTAAGACCTACAGGGGATTAAGAGAAGGAAGAGGTGTGGATGCCAACCTCTAGAGCCTAATAGGAGGGGAAAGATGTATTCTGAAAGAATGCTAATACAGTGAAAGAGTGGTTAAGTACTTTAAGAGGGATCTGAAAATAATGTCAGTGCTTTGGGAGGCAGAATAGACACCATGACAAGACTTCCCACACCAGCCTGGCCACTTCTAGCTTTGTAAGGTCAGGTAGACACCACTTAAACACCAGAGACTTCTGCTTCCTCATTTGTGAACTAGGAGGAATGTCCCTCACCTCAGAGGGTGGTTCTCTGAACCAAGGTAAAATGTGCAAAAATTGTAGAGTCCCATGATAAGTGGCAGTGGCTGGTAGCTGTGGTTCTATTTAAGTGGGCCTGGGGAACACAGATCTAAACTCTTGGTTGTGATACTGGCTATCCCACACCTCCAGAAAGACGCAGGTATGGAAATGCAAGACACTGTGCATTTGCATAAGGATGCATGGAAAATAGGGCCAGCCACTCACATCCGTTCATTGGCTTTCTTTTTCCCAATGAATTTGGTAGTGCCACACTGAGTTCTGTGTCATTTAGGATCCTAAAAGAAAAATTCGTGTTGATAAGAGAGGGTTTTCCATGTTATCTGGAGTTTGAGTACCTTGATGGGTTCCAGGTATCAGTGGCTTATCTTAGGGGAAGGGAAGTGAATTAAGTCAATTGTTTGAATAATTCATTCAGCCAGTTCTATATCTGAAACTGAGAAGACCTAGCCACAGACTAGTTAAGGATTTCTCTCTATCTCTCCCCCCCACCTCCCTCTCTCTCTGACACACACACAGACACACACACACAGACACACACAGACACATTCTTACTCATGACTGAGCAGTGTCTTAGAATTTAGTGTCTACATGTTATATATCTTTTCTTTGCTGCAGGAATTGCTTTCTAGATTTGTCAAAATGAGAAAATGCTATCCTGTTTCTGGGAAATAAATCTGTTTTCTCAGTGGAACACTCACTCAAACCAGCAGACAAAGGCAGTTGGGGGTGTCACAACAGCGGGATGAAAGCATAACTGAAAAATCATCTTTTCTATTCACTGCTTCTGCCTAGATACATCCCTGAGGGAAGCATATCACTTATGGAGGAAGTCTCCATGATGCTCGAGCTCATCTGGTATTTCTTTTCATTTAAAAAAGCCTGACAAGGTGCCAGCCTTTGTAGATTGCTAGGGCTGAACTGCCACAGGGACTAAGATTCATTCATCCATTCGTCAAACATTTTCTGTGTATCTCTCCAGTGCCAGACACTGTGTTGGGCACAGGAGAATCTGGTGACACAACTGAGAGGGATTCTTTGCTTAGAGTTTAACAGAGTTTATAGGCAATAAATATAAGGCTTAGAGTTTAATAGGATTGATAGACAATGAACAAGTAATTAAATCCACAAGAAAAATATCAAAGTGCCAATGTGCTAGTGAGAGAATTACAATTAGGCGACTGTGAGGAAGGCTGAATTGAAGGTCTATCTTCGCTCAGGAGAGAAGTCAGCATTTTAACCAAGGTTTGAATGAAGAGACAGAGAATGCTGTGTGAAGGTCTAAAGGAAGAGGGTTCCAGACATGCATAGGAAATGGCATTAGTGCACACCCTTACCTATTTCATTCATCAGTGAATCAAGCGTACTGAGCTCCAGCCAAGGGAGCTCATGAATTGGGTAGTTGGGTGTGGCAGTGTTGGTTTCACAGGAACATAACCTTTCATCTCAGCCCCTTAGCGTCTAATAGATCCTCACACAGCCATCAGCCATTACACTTTCTGTGGAAAAAAACAATGAAGAAATCTATTCTTCAAGGATTGAGGCCAAAAAGAACTGAATGTTGCAGAAGCTTTCTCTCAACCCATACTTGACTGAAACTGTCTTTGAAATGTGGAACATGTAATTGGTTTTGTGATAATGGCACTAGGTTACCTGAATGAATGAGGAAAGAACTTGTTCTAGGATTGGGAGAGCAAGTCATAAAGAACCAAGAGCCAAAGGGAGGAGGAAAGGGGGGTGGGTCATGAAAGATGAGCTTAACAAGAAGGATTAATAGAACACAGGCCCTTATTCTCCTATGGTTTCCTAATGCACATGTCCATGTCCCATAGAATGAACTTTGGAAATATTAAAACAAACTTTCTAAACCCTAGTTTCTTCATTGCAAAGAGTACCCTCCTGACTGGGTTTTAAGAATTAAATGAGAGATGCATGCTTGTATGCCATGGGTCAAGAGGCATTGCCCACTACAGGATGGAAAGACAGAAGACTGATCGCACCCCTCTGCCTTTATTCCAAAGTTGAAGGATTTTCATTGTTTTCAGGCTTCTGTGGTGTTTCCTGCTTAACATTCCTACCAGCTTGAGTTCATATGCCTTTTTGCATAACCCAAGCAGGCAAATATTACATTTCTCACTTTTCTTTGCACAAGGATACTTCACTCATTTTCAAAACAAGCCCATCAAGACGATCAAGAAACACAGCTCTACTGGAATTTGTCCAGAGAATGTAGGGCAGTCGTGGGGAATATCTGAGTGTGAGAGTCTCACAGGAGTTCTCGAGCTAATCTCATTTGGAACTTGGAACCAAGCAGAAAATTCTTGTTGTTCCAGGGCTCTGTGCCATATCTAAAGAAAATGATTTCAAATTTTCTCAAGTTAGAATTAATTTCCTCAAATATGAATTCAATTCTCCCTGCGTATGGGAGAATCTAGGAGAAGTAATGTTTTTACATGCTTCCTTTAGTCACTCACATCAGAACTCAAGTAGAAAAGCTTCTTGCCTCAAAGTGCAGTGGAAAAGAAATGAATGTTGCAATTCCTGTATCCCTCACAGAAGGCAGGCAGGAGCCAAGGAATCTGTTACAAAATACAGCTCGGATCTTAAAGACCTACAGGTTTCTGTCTGTCTCATTTTTCTCAACCATAAAATAGGAATAAAAATAGGACTCACTCTCACCAGGCCCTTGGGAGGGTTAAACTAATTAGTAATATAAAACGCTGAGAACAATATATATCCAAAAGAAATCACTTCATATGGGCAATTATATAACTACTATTATTTCTATCACAAAGACCTTTTAAGCCCCATGTCAAGAGAGAATGTAAACAGAGAAGCAACAAAGCAGAAAAGTTATGTTTTTATTCTTCAGAGATAAACCTAGGTTAAAATCCAGGCTGCATCAATTACTGGCTCTATAACTTTGGGAACGTTAAAAAAATTTTAAATCCAATTTCTTCATATGTAAAGAGCATCTTCCTCATTGGGGGATTATAAGAATTAAATGAGATGATGCACATCATGTACTTAGCACACGGTTTGGTGATAACTGCTCAAATGTTCAATAAAATAATTGTCATTATTCATATTCCTATTGAATCTTCAAGTTCAATGCCAACATGCCCAATCAGTGCTCTGTAAATGCTTGCAAATGTCACTTTGGTCTCTGAGCTTATCTTTAGCAACTCTGAAATAAAATCTAAGGATAAAAATTTTAAAATGATTATCAAGGTATTCACTTTCAAATATTTAAATAAAACATCCAAGGCATCATCCTCGCTCCCAGCTGAGGGTACCTTGATGGCAAGTCCCTCTGCAGCACACCTGGTGATTGGCGATGGAAACTTAAAGGAGAATAAAACTGAATCCCAGATGGTCACTCTCCAGGCTTTTTCCTTTGTCAAAGTCTCCAAGGAAAAGTCCTAAATCACTTATGTCTAAAATCCCAAGCCTTTTGTGCATAACTGTGATTCACTGCACATTAGGATGGAAATAGCAAATATTATCTATTTTTCCAAGACTAATTAATTTTCTAAGAATTCTTAGACTAGTAGGCTAATACTGTGCTCAGCAAGAGATGGCTCATAAATGTGTCCAAACTTATTTTATGACAGGAATACGTTCCCAAAAGCACAAATGATTTCCTAATAACCACCGTGACAAATTAAAGGGGTTGATTAAAAATATAAACCATTTTGCGCCCTTTTCATCTTCTAGCTTTTATTGTAAGTAGCTGAGTTTGTGGAGAGAAGAGGCTTGAGGAATATTTGGAGGCAACTGAGCTGTCTGCTTTCAGCTGTTACACAAATAGGTCACCCTCATCCTCCCTCAAAAGCTGCATAATAGCATACTTGATAAGCAAGAGGGCAATTTGGATCAAACTTGATAACAGAAATACATGATTGGTAATTATAGATATGTCCTTTAATAGAGGATGGTCCAAAAACCTGGCATTGATTTTTTGACAGCAGAATTTTCTTTTGAATTCAATACGCTTTAAAGCAACAGTCCCCAACCTTTTTGGCACCAGGGACTGGTTTTGTGGAAGACGATTTTTCCACAAACCAGGGGGTGGGAGGATGGTTTTAGAATGACTCAAGCACATTGTATTTATTGTGCACTTTATTTCTATTATTATTCATTGCAATATATAGTGAAATGATTATACAATTCACCATAATGTAGAATCAGTGGGAGCCCTGAGCTTGTTTTTTCTGCAACTAGAAAGTTGCAGCTAGGGGTGATGGGAGGCAGTGACAGATCATCAGGTATTAGATTCTCATAAGGAGCACAGAACCTAGATCCCTTGCATGCACAGTTTACGTAGGAGTCACACTCCTATGAGAACTGCCACTGCTGATCTCATAGGAAGTGGAGCTCAGGCGGTAATGCGAGTGATGGGAAGTGGCTGTAAATACAGATGAAGCCTCGCTTGCTTGCCAGCTGCTCACCTCCTGCTGTGTGGCTGAGTTTCTATTAGACTGGTACCTGTCTGTGGCCTGGGGGTTGGGACTTCTGCTTTAAAGGAAGTAGTATAAGTCCTAGTCCACAAGCCCAAGAGAAAACGAGTCATATCTTGTGCCAGTACAATGCATCCTCAGATGTGTTATTCCCAACGTCACTCATCTTGTATTATATTCAGTACAGAACCATGTGTAAGTAGTTTAACTATTTTATGTTGACAACATAAGCTGACAACAAAGATACTAAAGTTTAACTCACATGTTCCTCATCAAAATTTGTGAAAAAGAAAAAAAAATGATTTTTAGAAACAACAGTGCGATCTGAGATGCCTCTTGCCAGTTTTCAGGATTTGTAATGGAAAACCAGAGCTGCTTTCCATAAAGCTGATACTTTAAAGTTGGCTAATATAGGATCAAAACAGACTTCAAAAGAAAATTCTCCAACAATCTACCCTATTATTCACTTTTAATAAAGTCACAGAAATAGAAGACATTTGTAGACACTTAGAAAACTTCCTGCGTTATAGCTTTGGATTAGATGATTTTGGTCATAAAATATTGGTAAACAAAGGAGTCAGCTCCTCACTGAAGCAAAAGCATATTAAAGTCATCCTCATTATAAGCACAGCCCCAAATAATACTTCAGCTCTCCTTGGCAGTGAGGCAAAAGTTTTTCAAATAAGGAATGGAAATTTCTCTTAGCATCTAGCAAAGTTATAATATATCACAGGACTGTATAGAAACATTGCCATTCTGATAAGAGTAATAGAATAAAGAGGTACCAAAATACTTGTTTAGAAGGGCAACGAACTTGCAAAAGCACATTTATTTGTGTACTCCTTTAATTCTTTCACAGTAGGAATAAATGAACTTGAAGTTTAGGAATACTCCTTAAGACTGCAAAAGTATTTTAGGTCAAGCTGTAAAATTTCCCTGAAGTTCTCTTCCATGATTATACTGGGGAGTGAGAAGAGAATTCTTCAAATGGTTCCGAGAGCAAACTCTAAGCTGTTATCAAAAAGAAAATTAGTAAAAATGACATTTCTCTGTCTCTACCTGATGCCTTCCAAACGCTCATCATTGCCCAGGATATACGCTGTTGTAGCTGGGGCCTAGAACTCAGGGAAGGAGTTGTAAATGTTGGGACATCATCAACACTGATGATGTGGGTAGAGGTTTCCAACCTTCTCTAGAGAAGCATATGCCTTGCAAGTCTGTCTTCCTTGGTGTTGACCTCTGGAAGAACAAAGGCGTCTTCCAATTCCAAATAAATTAGGACCACATGAAGCTCGAGCCAGGTGAGCTTGACTTGAGAGTCCCACTCTCTTCCTCTGAGTTGCTTTGGGCATGTTATCTTCATCTCTTTGTTTCTCACGCTTTCTCATCTATAAAATACTGATAATAACCATCTTCAAGATTGCTATGAAAGTTAAAGATGATGACAGTAAATGTGCTTGGCAGGCACTGTTAAAAGCTTCCTATAGCTCACACCCAGGCTGAATAGGAAGCTATTACATGACTATCTCATTAAGTTTCACTTCACACTTCTCACTGGGAACTACTTCCATAACAGAAATAGAATATATTATGCATTAAAATTCCCATAGACATAAAACAACCCCCTGCAGCTTATAAAAGACTTGTTTTTGTTTGTTTTTAAAGAGTTAGGGACTCACCAAGGCTCCAGGAGTGGTCTTGAACTCCTGGCCTTAAAGTGACCATACCACTTCAGCCTCCCAAAGTGCTGGGATTCCAATGATGAACTGCTATGCCCGGCCTTGTTTTTGTTTTTTAATCAGTAAGTTCCAGGGCACATCATAATTACCACAGATTCAGCCCAAGCTCCTATCTGCCATGTATTTACAGTAGAAATGAAATTTCACACATTTGAAGTCAGCACTCCAGTGCCCACAAGCCATTCAGTGGAGGGCACCTGGAATTACATGGGCCAAAGGAATCCACAGGCTCTTGGGGTGTGCCTGAATTGTCAAAGTGGAACTTGGGTCTAATCCAGAGCTAGTGAGGAAGCCCCCCTCTTTTCAATCTTCTTTCTTTGCTGGTCTCTTCCTCTCACTGCAGAAACAAGCTCAAGTCTCCTCTTCATAAAACAAGACAAAAACGAAAATAAAAACTTCCATCTCAAAGTTTCTTTGTAGATATGGTTGAACCCCTTTCTTCCAACGTCTAAACTTTTCTTGCTGAGAAGTCTCTAGCAACCACTGACATTTCCCATTCTTTCTTCCACCCTACTGCAAGGGGCCCCACTGATCACATCCTCCTTTTGAAACTCCGAACTCCTTTTGCTTCTACAATCTTTCACTTTCCTAATTCCCGTCATACATGCCTGGTTCCTTCCATTTCTTTCATGTCCCCATCCCCTTCCTAAACTTAATTCTTAAATATGAGCTCAAGGCATCTTTCTTAGCCTCCTGCTATTATTCCTTTATCCATTCTCTTTGGGTGATATCATCTCTGCTCACAACTTTAACCATTACCTTTCTGTTGAAGGTTCCCATAGTCCTGCCCAGACTATAACTGACCTCTACATTCCTACATCAATGCCCTCCTGGAAATATCCACTTGGATGTTTCCCAGGCAGCTCAGAAATGACCATATCATTTCTACCCTAAACATGAAGTTCCTTTTGAAACTCTCCCAACTGTTGGCACCATCAACCTAACAGCTGCCCAAACTAGAAATTTCAGAGTCACTCTTCCTCTGACTCATCACTCCTTTCCATCAGTCCTCAAGCCCTGCCAACTTAATCCCCTTTATGGTGATTTATCTACTCCTTGCCTTTCGTACCTAACACCCCTGCCCTAATTCAGGCCCTCATCATATTCTCCCTTAGATCCATGGGTAGCCTCCTGATTAGCCTCCCCATTGCCAATTCTATCTCCCTCAAATTGAGCCTCCTCACAGATACTGAATGAACGGGCAGGTCCAGCAGTGAAGTAATAAATGTCCAGTGATAAAGTCACACAAATGCATCCTTCCTGAAGTATCTTGCCTACACCTTGCATCTCTGTATTACTCTTGCCCAAATATTGCTCTCTATACTCCCTATTGATTCTGAGAGCTAACTGATAACCTTCCAATACCTCCTTTACTGCTTGATCTAATGAAAGGCATTGACTTGTACACAATTCCTTTTACTTTCTATCATAATTACAGGTTTTTTGCTTCCTCTATTGGTCTAGGGCCACCACTAAGGGCAGGGACCATAACTGTAAACTCCAAGGGTCAACCGTGTACTCATGTACTATGTCCTCCAACCACTAACATAGTACCTGATGGATAGTAGACACTTAGATGCTTGTTCACAGTATGAATAGTCTTCAGATTTTTCTGTAAAACATATTACTTATTCATGATGCAATGATATCACTTGTTTTATTATCTTATTCTTAGCCTCAGAATCCCATAAAACACATGCAAATTTCTCACAAAGTAGAGAAAGAAAATATTCTGGAAGATCTCACTGACTTGCAGACCTGATCCTCTGCTTCTCCATTTGTCATAGTCATATATGAGAACTTCTTCCCAGAGCAGACAAATACCCTTACATGCTTTTAACCATCAAGATGGGTACTATGGACATCTCACATCTGAGTGCCTCAGAAACACCCATTCTCCATAGCTGGTTCAAAGTCTGGTCATCTTTTGCCAAAAAATACTTTCAGACCCAGCACTGTCTCTCAAGGTTGCATTGTGATTGTTTGTGATGGCAGAGAATCAAGGGACTTAGGCAGCCCTGATGGGTAAATAATCCAAGAGCTTTTTGTTCATTGGCAAATCAGTGATGAAACAGGCCATGTACTGGTGAGACAAGCTGTAATACTGCTTCACTGTTATATTTGGAAAGTACAACATAAGCCTTCAAAGTCTTTGAAGTCCCATGGTAGGAAGGATTACTACAGACAACCTCTTTTACAACAGGAAAAAAATGTTAAGGATTTTCTATTTTTTTATTTTTTTATTTTTTATCAACAATGGCTTTCAAGATTGATTAAATTCAAAGTGTTTGGTGACACCACATATTGTTTGTCAGGCACTGTGAGGAGGATGTGATTCCTGTTCTCAGGCTGAACAGTTCAATGAGGTGACAGGGTAGAGACTCTTATCAGGAGATGCTAATCAAAAGATTTACATAGCGGAAAGTGAAGACAGCCATGGGAAGGGAGGGTTTTTACTTGGAAAAGTGATGGAATGTTTTAAGAAACAGCTGGACTTTAAAGCATAGGTAGGACTTAAATAGGTGAGGATGGGACAGGAGAATAGAAAAGCAGCATTATACAGGTAAAGATAACTTTGTAAATAGAACAAGAAGCAAGTAAGTAAAGGGCATGTTGAAGAACAGCACATTAGAGATTAATGGGAGGGAAGATGAGAAATATAATTTGGGGCAAACTGTGAAGGGCCTTGAATGCCAAACAAGGCATTTTGCACTTCAGCCTGTGGGTAATTGCTAATCATCAAAAGATTCTCAAGATGAGGGCATTTCTTCTTTCTTATATTTGGAGGAGCCCTTCCAATACACATTCCTCCATCACGGACACATATCAGAATCTCCTAGGGAGCCTGTTAATGTGTGTTTGTTTTTTAATGATGTCAAGTCTGGCAAGTAAGTCAGAATCTCTTAGAGCAGGGCCTGGATATAACTGTAAAAAAAAAACAACAACAACAACAACTTTTTACCTGATTTTTAATGTCTAGCCAGGGCTGAGAACCATTGCATAAGTTAAAGAATATCTACCTATCTAGATATCTATAGAAAGATCTATAAATCTATAGATATAGACTAGGTAGATGGATGCATAATCAAACACTCCAAGAACCTAGACCTGAATGCATAACTACATTTATATGATTTAGTTGATTAAGAAAAGCATAAGAAAAATTGAAACAGTGTGCTGGGATAGTGGTTAGATGTGAAAATCAGGGTTGACCAACAAGGATGCCCAATACAAGTTCAACTACCTGTTGGATCTGCTTATTGAGATACCCATCACCTCTACTAACAAACTGATTTCACTCAATTTCTTCAAAACCTAATATTGTTTGATAAGAGACAGAAGTAAGACTGATGCTGGGGTGGTCTACCAAAAGTTTGTTATTTTTGTAAGGCCAGTTGCCTCGCCGGGAGGTTGGACACACCCACCTCTGCACCCGGCACCAGGCTCTGCACTTGGCACCTAGCTCTGCTGCATGGCTCCCTGGGAAGGCTCCAGCTGATGCAAGGCTCCTGGCCGGCTCTCCCACCAGAAAACCCGCCCAACAACCTGCCAACCAATAGCGGCCCGCCCGGTCTCAATCCCGCTCCCCTGGAGTCAATCAGAGCGCCCAGCTGTTGCTCGTTCCTCCTAGCCATAAAAACCCCACGCCCCAGGAATTTGGCACGACTTCCCTGGCCCCTTTCCCTGGAACCATGGAACCATGCCTGGGAGCTGAATAAATTGGCATTTAATTTTCATATACTGGCCTCAGTTTCCTCATTTTAAACTCGGCAATAACCCTTACAATTTTAAGTGTCAGAATTTTTAAATGAATATTATGCCCCAAGATACAAGTTACCAAAACATGGTAACTGTAGGCTAAAAGATTTGAAGATGGAAACAAAAGCATAAAGTCCTATGACAAAAAAACATTTTTTTTCCTCCTCACATATTATGACCTTAGCTGACTTCTGCAATTATGGGAAGGGAAACATCCTAAAAATCTCCAGGTGTCTTATCAGGGATCAGACTAGGATTTGGGTAGCCACTTCCCATTCAGCAACTCTAATTTGAGTAGTGAGGAAGTCAGATGGGGTGCTGACCTTCCTAAGAAAGAGGCTGGCCAGGCAGAGCTTACATCCACAGATGTCAGTTGAGGCAGGGACTAGCAGGCAGATACTACCACCCAGGTGGGTTAAAGCTCAAGCGGAGGGGTCAGGCAAGAGAACTCAAAGACCCAGAGTGATTGACAGGAAGGCCAAGGGTTAGAATCTTGCTCAAGAACTTAGGGGATGAGAGATCAGTTAGGCTGGGGGTCTCACAGAAGGCACCAGCACCATCACCAGTGGAGCCGCTTGATGCTTAGGCACTAGCAGGCTGGGGTGGGAGAATAATGAATCAGGAAGCAAAGTATTCTTGACAACAACCAATAATATACGGAGAAAAAAAAAGTGTCATCTGCTAGAAGAGACTATATGCTAAGTGTGAAACTCAGTCTTATTACTTTATAGCCACGCCTCGTTAAGCCATACGAAAGTGAAATGAGGCTTACCAGTGCTTAAACTAGAGCCAAATAAGAAAAATCAGGTTCTTTCTCTGGTTGGAATGAAGAGTAGATGGCATAACTATAAGCAAAGAAAACCATACTCTCCTTAGCTCCCCAGAAGCTGTGTTGGAAAGCTGTCTGAATTAGAAAAACTAATGTTTATTTATAAAGTTTATGATGTTGATAAAAGACACATCAAGTAATAGTAAGAACATTGGGTTACATGTATAAAGTCCTCACTCTGTGTTAAATGTATTAATGTATATAGTCTTCACAATAATCTTATGTGATAGGTACTTTTACTACATCCATTTTATAGCCAAGGAAACTGAGACAGGGAGAGGATAAATTTCCCAAGTCCACACAGCTTGAAAGGGCAGAGCCTGGATTCTAATCCAAGTTATCCAGCTCCAGAGTTTATGTTAACAATGAAGCTTAAGCTGTTCTTCATAATAAGGAACTACCTTTGAAGGGACAGAACAAACCAGGAGCACATAGGAAAATGCTTAAGGACATGTTCGTGATCTAATACATTCATTCAATAGGTTCTTTCAGTCCACAACTATTTATCAAGCACCCGCTACATGCCACGCCCTTTTCCACACGCTGAAGATTGCAGACAGGTGGGATCCCTATACATCTGAAAGAGTGAATACATGTTACATGATATGGCATAAAATGCAGTGTTTTGTGGCTTTGCTAGGCCCCAAACACTGCATCTTTGGAATCTGAGTTCTTCCACAAGTCTGAAATATAATTAGCTCTCTGACGAAGAGTTTCCAACACAATGAAGTTTCAGAGTTTAAAACCCAGAGTGGAGACAGGGACGTTTTCAGGGAGGCAGCAATGCTGGAGGAAAAGAAACTGGTGGAGAGCCAAGGAGCTGAGGCCCTGTCCCAGGGCTGCCTGGGACTTGGTCTGTGTATGAGGAGGCCGCACTGGATGACCTCCAAGGCCCAGCTCTGGAATCTGGGTTCCCAGGAAGCAAGGCAGAAGCAAGGCTGTCCTCAGGTACGGCACAGTGGTGCTCAACCTGAGAGTAGTCACAGCCAGCGCAGCAGCAAGAAACAGCATGTGATACTTCAAAGATAACCAGACCACATTTCTGGGGTCATCCATCTCTCCCAGAGGGTGTCAAGGAACATCCCAGACTCAGGCTGACTTCCAGCCTCCATACACCGTGGGGATTGTGCTTCTGCTTAGAGAGCTCTAAGAATAATCCGCAGACATAATGCAGGAGCAAGTAGCCCCATGCAGAAGAGCGTAACTCATCTGCCAGGGTGGGATGCTGAATCAACCTTCCAAAAATCAGGAAAGGAGTTGTAATCTGCAGGAAGCAGAAGACTGGCTCTCCTCTCTCAGGAACTTGGGATCCTTGCCAGATTTGTGGCTCTAGCTGAGCCTCAAGAAATATCAGGCAGGATTCATCACTGTTAATAATAACTGGCACATGACTGAGGGCAGAACTGAAACGCAGATGGTCAGGGAGCTGAAAGTGTCCTTAGAAGAGAAGGAACAAGTCTGGGTGAAGGAAGAGGGTATCAGAGAGAGACACACACATGTATTTACGTGATTTCAGGACATTCTACCATGACCCCACCCCACTCCTTCGTGATGCCCAACCCTGTAGCCCACCTGCCTGCCTCAGATGCTATCACTCACTCCTGGGTACAAAAGCCATCCACACTTCTTCTGTATTAGGCAATTTCTCAAACCCTGACTCCTACTGTGGAAAAGCAATGCAGGTGTTCTCTATAACAAGTGCTTTCAATTTCTCTTTTTACCTCCTCTTCACCTGAGACATTTCTCCATCTACCTTCCTCTTCCAGGTAGCTGAGTATTCCAAACTCCTAATTAAAGGGCAGCATCTAGATTTGGCTTTACCCTGCCTCTGCTTCTCGAGTGGCTTCCTCACAGAGTTCAGTTCAAGGTGCTAAGCCACAACATCCAAAAATGAGAATGAAGCCAAAATCCACTCAATGATTCTTTTAAATTATGCCTGTTTGGATGCAAGACCAACTGCATGGTGTACAAGAATCCTCAGGGCAAAGGGCCTCTACACCTACAGCTGGCATCAGGAAAATGGAATAAGGAGCCTTGATTTCAGCTGAGGGCCACTGCTCAAAGGGGTTCCCAGATCCTCTGAGCTGTGAATAAAGATGATTTTTTAAAATAGGATAAATTAATGAAGAAAGATTTTCACAGGATTAAGCAGATTCCTGGCCAGGCACAGTGGTTCATGCCTGTAATCCCTATAAGGTGGGAGGCTGAGGCAGGCAGATCACCTGAGGTCAGGAGTTTGGGACCAGCCAGGCCAACATGGCAAAACTCCATCTCTACTAAAAATACAAAAATTAGCTAGGAGTAGTGGTTCACACCCGTAGTCCCAGCTACTTAGAAGGCTGAAGCAGGAGAATCACTTGAACCTGGGAGGCAAAGGTTGCAATGACCCAAGGTCATGCCATTGCACTCCAGCCTGGCAAAAAAGCGAGATTCCTTCTCAAAAAAGCAAAACAAAAAACAAAACAAACAGATCCCTTCTTTCCTGGATTTAATTCAAAGTTAAGATTTAGAAGTGAGTTCAAATTTGAGTCTGACATAATATCACTTCCCTTGACAAGTTAGGGAAAACTAAAATATTCTGCAAAAAGAATAAAGGGAGATCAAGAAAACAAGGTAACCACTGTCAAAATGAGAAAGTAGGCAAAGCTGGGTTTCAGTGCTCAATCCTCTGAACTGCTACACTGCCATTCCCTAGGGGAACCCATTATTAGGATAAGCAACCCAAGCTAACACAATGCCTGGTCAAAACTTACCTATTCTGTGCCCAGTGGAGATAAAGTGTATTTTAAGTGGCCATGAAATAGAGACACTGGAACTGTCATCAGGGCTATCTAGGGACTTAATACTCTAAATCAAACCCATGAACCTCAATTACTATTTCAGGCAGCAAAGTAGAGATTTAGAGACAAGGAAACTTTTCCAACTATCCCCAGATTTGATTCTCCTGTGATGAAATTCTAATTTACAGATTTGTTTCCCCACTTACCTCCCTTCTTTGGCCTTTTGCATTGTTCTCTCCACAATAAATTAAGCTACTGACCATGGACATATAAAAAGTGCATCTGGCATGAATATTTATTGCAGCACTATTTACAATATCAAAGACTTAGAACCAACCCAAATGCCCATTAATGGCAGACTGCCTGAAGAAAATGTGGCACATATACACCATGGATTACCATGCTGCTGTAAAAAAGAATGAGTTCATGCCCTTTGCAGGGACATGGATGAAGCTGGAGGCATCATTCTCAACAAATTAACACAGGAACAGAAAACCAAACACTGCATGTTCTCACTCATAAGTGGGACTTGGACAATGAGAACACATGGACACAGGGAGGGGAAAATCACAAACTGGGGCCTGTCAGGGGTAGGGGCCAAGAGGAGGGAGAGCATTAGGAGAAATACCTAATGCACGTGGGGCTTAAAACCTAGATGACGGGTTGATGGGTGCAGCAAACCCCCATGGAACATGTATACCTATGTAACAAACCTGCACATTCTGCACATGTATCCCAGAACTTAAAAGAAAAAAAAAAAGGGCATCTGGACAAAAGTCTCTGAAACCCACTACACTCTATGGTGGATCCAGTGCATGGAGCTGAATGGAACCAGTTCCAAAGGGTTTCTGCAGCAAGAAGTGCATTTGCAGAGAGGCTTGTGAACAGCTTGCCAAATTTCAGCTTGGGAGAATTTTATTATCTTTAATTTACCAACCTAAAAATGGGCTTATAAGGGAAATTCTTAGTGATGTCTTCTTAGCAGGCAACCATAGCAACTGCCACACACCTACCTCACCACCCTGGAGCCTGGATAGACTGCTATGTCCAAGTTCTGGCCTTTGAAAAACTGAATCTGGAACAACTGGAGCCTAACCTGCCTGCTCAACCCTGGAGCACTCAGAGGAGAATGAATTAACTTCCCCAGCCAACCCAGTAGGCCCAATCCTGAACCAGAAAGCAGCGGCTCGTTAGAAAAAATGCAGAAAGCAAAGCCACAGTACCTTCATTATACTATTAAACTGTAATCACCTTTTTCTATAAGAATCTTCCTGTTTTCCCTGAAGGGGGACTGTTTAACTGCCTTCTGGGGCAGAGGTGCCAACTCAGCAGAGAGACTTCCTGTGGGTCTGGGAGGCAGCTGTGTTCAGCACGCTGTGGCATGCCCACTGACCCAGAGGCAGGCTGTGACGGGGGCCCCCATCCTCACAGAGGGTCGGAGGCAAGGGCTTAGAGACTAAGGCTCCTGGCTTAACGATTGATGTTGATTTCCTTTTCTGAGGGCCAGCACTAGGGTGAGGCAAGCCAAGTGCTTAGGGAGCAAGACAAGGAGCTGTTCACTCTCCGGTTCTGCAAGTAGCTCCTTCACCCTAGTGCCAGCCCTACTAAGAGGCAGCAACAGCACAGGTGTGTGTGTACATACTGTGGAAGTCAGCGGTTCTCAAAGCCTGGTCCCAAGACCAGCATCATCAGCATCACCTGGGAACTTGTTAGAAATTCTCGGGTCCCATGAATTAGACACTCAGCAGGTGGGGCCCAGCAATCTGTGTCTTACAAGCCCACCAGGTGATTCTGATGCAGCTGAGGTTTGAGAAGCCCTGTGCTGGAGAAGAGTGCTCTTCTAAGCCAGTCTCGTGGCATTTCTAAGACCATCTCCCAAAATGCTTCCCTACAGCCAGAATAGGGAAAGGGTGAGTGGTGAGATTACAGAGACTTCCTAAAGCCATCAGCAAGGTAGGAATCCCTCGAATAATAAACCAGGAATTGCTTTTTCCTGGACACCCCTAAGTAAATTGTAGTACTCAAGACTTGGCAATTGTTGGATAAAGATGGAGATTACTACAGAACCAGTTCCTTCCCGTTTCTTCCTAACTGGACACTCAGCCATTGCATGACACTGTGATATGGACTAGCTATTTGAATATTCCACGGCTGAGATTCCTTCCTCTGTAAAATGAGTCCAACATCACCTACCTGTGAGAGTCAGAGAAGTTAATGTATGCAGATCCCTGAGAAGAAACGTGGGGCAGAGTGAGCTATGGAGACAGTTCACACATCTAACCAGGGGTTCTGGGCTCCATTCTCCCCAGACGGAGCCAGGTGGATCTGGCGCCTGAAGACAGCTGAGTGGGGAAGGTGCTGAGCTGGTTTCATCTAGGGTGCATATGTTTTTAAAGAAGGCTATTTTCCAATCCAAACAGTCTATGGGCATTAAGCTTCATTGGTGGTGACAGAAGAGAAAGGAAAGGAGAAGGGACACCCGTACCATCTGCCATTGGATACTGAGACACACACACACACACACACACACACACATATATGTATGTGTATATATATATATATATATATATATATATGAAGGCGAGATGACACTTCAGAAGACCCTACATTTAAACTCTGTCCCTGGGACCCAAACAGTATAGAGTAGTGTGACAACGACCACTGCCCAGCAGCTGAGGGGCCCCAGGCATTTGGCAGTGGACATGGTTTCTTTTGTCCAGGGGAGGATTATAAACAGGAGTGTGGGGATGAAATCACGCAGCAAAACATACTGTTGGGCGCAAGGGAGACGTGATGTCTTAGCACTGAGGTCTCATCACAGAATTGTGGAACCATTTCTGCAAAGCTGAAGGAGAATTAATCCTATCCAGGTTTTCCCAACGCACAGACATGTCTCCCCAGGACCAGAAAGGTTGCTGGCCTGCAGAGGGCACAGCTGGTGGGGGACAATAATGAGCTGCGCTCTGTTTCCTCCTTCTATTAAGGAGTGCTGGGGTGAGACGCAAATTTTAAGCTTCTACCCACAGGCCAGGTAAACAAAGGGCGGCCTCCCGCCTGCCCCTGTGTCTGCCTCGGCCATCCCTTGCAGCACAGCCGAGGGCTTTGAGGAGGATCCATGACTCACACTTTTCTTGCCAAAGGGAATTAACTCCAAGGTAACAGTACCCATGTGGGGAAAAAAAAGCAAGCCAAATCAAGGAAGAAAGTTCACCTCGCGCCCCTCTCCACCGAGCCCCCTTACCTTCCTCATTTAAAATCCAGGGCAGAAAGGCCACCACGGAGTCAAAGCCGCAAGTGCTCTCTTCAAAGGCACAGGACCCAGCGGGCAGGTCGAGGGCACCAGCGAGCTGCAGGGCTGAGGACACAAAGCGAGTTTCAGTTCGAGCTCCCCTCAGGAGCGTTTGCACCAACTTGGGGCGCCCAGGGGGACTATCTGGTGAAAGCAGGGGAAACAGGAGCGGGAGGAGCGGGAGAAGATGCAGTACCTGTCCCCCAGCATCCACTGAGAGACCCCATGCCCACCCCACTCCAGGCTTGGCCAGGGGAGGGAGTTAGCAGTCGCGGAGGATCGGCAGGCGCCCTCGGATAGCCCAGCCCAGCACGGTGAGCCGGGCCGCCCGGGACAGCAGGAGCGGGGGCGAGGCGTCAGAGAGCCCCAGGGGTTGTTCTGGGGTACAGGCCTTACCTTGCAACGCCAGGAGGACGCCCCTTAACAGCATGGTCGCGATTCAGGGAGGTGGTCTGGGAAGGGGTGCACGCTGCCAGCCCGCTGGGACAGGCTGCTCCTAGTGAAAGGGATCGTGGGAAGCAGGGTCGCCAGGGTCGCCGGGGACAGAGAAGTCGAGAGGCAAAGCTTGCTCTCTGAGCTGCCCAACTTTGCAGAGCGGCTCCCGGAGCGAAGCGGTACGCTGGAAGGTGCCCGAATGGAGAGCGCCAGCGCCGCGGCGCTGAGCAGCAGCCTCGGGTCAGACCGCGGCCCAGCTGGTCCTGGGCGACGATGCGGCTGGGCAGGCAGGAGACAACTACACACTTTGAAAGGCCAGCCACGACTGGCTGGGAGAGGAGAAGTCGGCCCGCAGTGCCTTCTCTCAGGATTTTAAAGCTTGGGACCAGGGCCCTTGCAGACACTTGGAAGGGGCAGGCCTTCCAGGAGTCCCTCCGCTGGGTTGGGACCGGAGGCGCGCGCCCCGCCCAGCCGCGGTGGGAACTAGCTTATTTCTGGGGACAGCTTCCCTGCATCTGGCATGTCAGTCCCGCAGGGCTGGCCCTAATTTTAACTTCTCCCCAGAATTAAAGAGGGTGGAATTCTCCTAGGACAGCCTGGAGGAAAATTTGGAAACGGTTGGGTGGAATAAGCTTCACATCTAAGGAGTTTCAGCGTTTACGGTCCAGCAGTGCTAACCCTGGAATACCACCCTCACTTTTTTAGCTGGTGGAATGTCTGGCATGCCTGGTGCTCAGCATTCCCTCCTTCCTTCCGGTGAAATGGGGGCATTCCTTGTCTCCAAAGAGCCATGACAGATTGATTAGTGGGAGCCTTTAACTGGGGGGAGGTGTTGGGGGAGGGGGTTACTTCTGAGGAACCTGTTTGCTTTGGACACTAAGTGGGTCTCCAATATTCTCTTCATCCAAAGAGTTCTTCCTCCCATCCTCTTCCTTCTCCTCCTCCTCCTTTCTCCCCTTTATAATTTTGTGAGGAGGGCATGGGTTTTAAAACCTGAGGGTGCATCAGAATCTGCTGAAGGGGCTCACCTTCCGTTTCTGATCCCGTAGTTCTGGAGTGGGTCTGAGAGGCTGCACCTGTGGTGGTGATAAGTTTCCAGAGGTGGCTGCTGGTGCAGCTGCAGCTGGTTTGGGACAACACTTTGAGGACCATTAGCCTAACAAACTCCTGTTGAGCCATCAGTTCCACCTGCTCCCATGCCTTCACCTGGCTTCCAGACCGCTGGTTCTCCTGGTCTTTCATTGGCAGCTTCTTCTCAGCCTCTTTGCTGTTGGTTATCTCTGTGACCCCTTACGATGAGAGTGCCTCCAAGTTCTTCCCTAGCATCTCCTATTTCTTTCTCCATTCATCCCCTCAATGCTTTCCTCCAGTCTCATAGTTTTAAATACCAACGATAGCTCGATAACTCCCGCATTTCTATTTCTAGTCCAGACAGCTCATAACACCAGACTCTTCGATCTCATTGCCACCTCAACATTTTCAATGGGATGCTTCAGAGCTATTTCATACTTAACAGGTTCCAACATGAAGGCTGCATATTTCTTCCCAAACCTGCCCTTCCCCTGCATCTTCCCCATCTCAGTTAAAAGAACTATTTTCCTCCAGTTGCTCAGGAGAGAAAACGTGGAGGCATCCTCAGCGTATCTGTTCCTGTCAGATATCGCCAATTTCTATCAGTTCAGAATTCAAAACACAGCAGATGCTGACCGTGCTCCGTACCCGTGGCGGTGATGCCTTGGTTGGTGCCCATTGCCCTCACCATCAGTCTGGGATACTGCAGTGCCCACCTGACCACAGTCTCCCTTCATTTTGTGCCTTGCTCGCCCCTACTCCATTCTTAACACACTAGTCAGGGTTATCCTTTTAATACAGAAATTGGACCATGTCATTCCTTGGCTCAAAACCCAACAAGTTCCAAAGTCACTTAGCAAAGTACAAAGTCTTCACAATGACCAACTAGGTCCTATAAGATCTGCTCTACCCTCTTAATTCTCTGACTTCAACCACCCTGCTTACTCCCTTCTAGCCACACAGACCTCTTGGCTGGTCCTCACAGTCCAGCTTTCCTTTCAGAATTTTGCAGTGGCTGTTCCTTCCACTTGAAATGGTCTTCCACAAAGAGCCACACAACTCACTGCCTAATGAGGTACTCACAGGTCACTCTGAGTATCAGAAAATTTAATAATCTTCTCCCCAAAAAGGAAAATATGTCTGGAATCCTTTTTATAAAGGTTAGAACAAATTTCATGTGTTTAAACAGTGACTCAAATGACCTAAAATTTATTAGTGTGTGGTATTTTGTATATATTTTTAAATTTATATTTTTCCTCAGGTAGTAGATAATAGCATTTACTGTGTTTACTATTATAAATGTTTTATGTAGATAATCTCATTTAAGCTTCACAAAACCTCTAGAGGATAGATATGTTTATTATCCCCATTTAATAGATGGGGAAGCTGAGGTGCGGAGTTCCGTTACCGTGGACAGTAGAGACAATAGTCAAACCCAGATCTGCTTTATTCCCAAAGCCTATTTTCTCAACCAGTACAGGACTCTTTCTCCCTTGGGTGTTATATTGTTTTTTTTGACTCCTTGATCACAGACGGTGCTAAATATCTGATGAATTTCATTGCATTACTTAAGTAAAAATTCAAAGACAGTTACACATCCATTTGAAACCTCAAACACTATTTTCACCCAAATGAGTTTTCAGCAACAAACTGGTGCGCCTTTTTCCAGATACTTATGGAGTATTTCAAAGTTTTAGAATTGCCTTAGATTCATGTTGTATGTTCTCTGAAGTTTTTCATGTTCCATAGGATAATGAAAAACTTCAAAGCCCTAAAGAGATCCCCCCAAAATTTAAAATATGATGTACAACCTTAAGGTGACATTGTGTATTGCCACCTATGGGAACAGAATCATTATACGTAACTACAAACTCAGTAAATTTTCTATTTTGCATATAGTTGTGTGATCCCAAGAATATATGATCCTTAGACATTGGCACAAGTTAGAATGTCTGAGAAGCAGACTCTGATTTGGAGTTTAATGTGCAGGGTGTTTAATCAGGAGTACCTTGGGATCAGTGCCATGGAAGGGGAATGGGTAGAGGGAGAGGAAGTTGCAATGCATATCCTGGAGTGGATATGGAGAGGAAGGAGGAATGGGTAGAGGGAGAATTGAAGTTGCAATGCATATCCCACAAAGCTTCTTTCAACCCCTCAGGGAACTATGGAGTTAAAACGGCCTATCCAACTTGTCTCATGTGAGGCTGAAATGAAAGGGCCTTTGTATTGCTGTCTCCGTCCGTCACTGGATGTAGCCTACCTTGGGATAGAAGTGATCTCCAGTGAGGCAACTCTCTGCACTGGGGAGGATCAGAAGTTGAAGGCTTATGACAATACTCCCAGCCACGGGGACCAAAAGTCCTTTCTTGAAGGGGGATCTGGACAGCACAACAATGCCTACCACAAAAATTCTGCAGAGAAAGGAAAAGATATTGTATGTGGCTTAAGTCAGGGTGCAGAGAAAAGGACTGAAGGAGGAATCCAGAGAATCTAGAAATTATGTGAACCTACTTCCTGTGGTCACTAATCATAGCACCCACACGGTACCCACCTGGTACTCTCTTATTACTTGGGAAACTGGATCAGGCTGCAAGGAACCCAGAACTCTATTCTCCAAGATTTAGCTTAAGCAACCGATCAAGTAATGCATGTAAGTTCTGGCTTACAGAAAGCACTCAGTACTTAGGTATTGTAATAGGTTGAATGGTGGCTCAAAAGATATCTCTGTGTCCCCGAACCTGCAACTGTGACCTCATTTGGAAAAAGGGACTATGCTAATTTAATTAAGTTAGGGATCTTAGGATGAGATCATCCTGCATTACCAGGTGGACCCTAAATCAATGGCAAGTGTCCTTATAAGAGTCAGAAGAAAGTTACAGACACGTGTAAGAGATGGGCATGTGAATATGGAGAGAGAGTAGAATGAGGCAGCCCCGAGCCAAGGAATGATAAATTCTCCCCTTGAGCCCCAGAAGACTGTACTCTGCAGACACCTGGATTTTGGGCTTCCAGCCTCTGAAACTGAGAGAATAGCTTTCTGTTCTTTTAAGCCATCCAGTTTGTGGTAATTTGTTCTGGCAACTGTAGAAAACTAATATAGAGTGCATTAAGTAAACACATGTCAGGCACTTAACATGCATTATCTCATTTAATTCATGCAATATCCCAATGAGGTGAATATCACTATTGTCCCCTTTTTACAGAGTAGGAAACAGGACCAGAGGGGGTCAGTTAACCTGCTCGAAGTCACTCATCCAGCCAGCATGTAGCAAGGATGTGATCCCAGATGCCTGCCTCTCCTGGCCACTACGCTGCCCCTAAATGCTTCCTCCTTACACAGTCATGTCTCTCCTAATGAGGGCTGCCTACACCACACACAGGCACCACGCCCTGCTCTCTCTGTAGGTTCCTGCATGATGCTCACCTCTCTCAGAGCCTGCCATCCTCTCTGCTCTTTGCCAGTCTGCTCCTGGCTCCCTCCAGGTACCCTTCACCAGGGGCTCTGCTCCTTGTTGCACCACTTCTAGCCTGGAAATTGCCAAGTTGTTGCTTCTAACTTTCCGGGTCAAGGTGAGGAAGATGAAGCATTGCTGCTCCTCTCTATCTAGTGTCTTCCCACATAGCCAGGTGAGGCATTGGAAGGAGTCAGCAAACCTGTAGGAAGAAAGTAAGAAAGCCAGCGCTTATGATTGCACCCTTGCCTGCACTACAGAGGTTAGGCTGATCTCATAGGCTGTCTTCGCTGCCCACTTTCCCTTCTGTTTGATCTCTCTCCTTGTTTTTCTCATGCAGTGTCATGCTATGATAAGCTCAGCAAATATTTCCTGAGCACCTACTATGAGCCAGACACTATGCTAGGGGCTGGAAATCCAGGGGTCAAGAAGACCCATCCTGTGCTGCTGAGACGGGAGACTGACCCATGGGACAAAAATGTCAATAAAATATGTGGATGAGGTAGAATAAAGACTGCAAATATAAAAAGTCTAGGGGTCAGGAAAGTCACAGAAATGAATGTAGTGATCTGGTAACAGGGAAGCAATAGGGAAGGATGGAGATTGTAGTTAACTGTAGTGAGCAAGCCCAATGAAAGGGCATTGCAGAAACCATCTCCATCCCATCTGCTCATGCTTCCAAAGGAGCCCAATATTCAGGTATTTATTTAATAGCTCCTGATTTTCAGATGCCAGCAAGAAATTAAAACAATATACTTAAATCTCTGTGGGGTAGAACAAAACCTGTTGGGAGGTTAAATTGAATTCTTGAGCTGAAGTTTGCAGCACTATGATAGAACCATGGAGACAGAGAGTGGGTGCCTCACTGCTCACTCCTCCAGAGGAGGTAGCCAGGCACACGAGAGCACTTCCATTCTACAGTATAGAAAATGGAGACAGAAAAAGTCTAGGCGACTTTTAACCAGGCTGCATGCATGTCTCTTAGTGGCAGGGATGGGATGAGAAGCCATTAATTAGCTCACCTCCTAGTTGGCCAGTGTTTGGAAACATGGAAAGGACTTCGTATATTCTAGGTCTTGCACAGATGTAAAGAAATAATAAAGTTGGTAATATCAATTATAGTTATTATACCTTGTTACATTCTCATATATCTCATATATATCTGTTTTTCTTCATATCTGGGTCTCCTTTAATCTATGCCAAGCCACTGTCTCTGGATTTTTGTCTGCCTGTTTCTGCCTCTCTCTCTTTCTCTCTCACTGTCTGATGCACTTTGTATGGGTTCACCTCTTTATCTGTCAATCTACACTCTGTGTTTTTTAAAAAAACTTTGACATATTTATTGGAATTACATTAAATGTATACATTGATTTATTATTTACCTTGGTCCATTGATATAAATTTTTGTGTTTTCCAGTAAACTTTTAAACATATCTTCATGTGAATTTTACAAACGTTATTCTAATTTTATTCAGAAGCAGGAAAAGACCAAATATGCAATCCTACAGTCGGTGGTCTGTGTTGCTTCCATGCCATCTCTCTCTCTGCATACACCCAACAGACCCCCACTCATTACACACTATCAGGCTAAAACAAGCTGGTAAAAATCATTCAGGCTCTGGGCTTGTCCTGCCAGTGACCTCCGTTGTTGCATTCCAGCAGGAGGTATCTGAAGACTCTGCCCTGAGGCCGGAGATGGTCCTTGGTTACGGTCCAGCACTGCTGGCCTTTCACTCCCAAAGAGAAGTCATGTGCCTGCTACAGAACTGAATCATCTCCCATGATGCACTGAGGCCCAAGGGGCAGTCAGTCCTTACAAATCTCCTTTTATTACAAAATATATAACCCACTGTTCAAGTTGCCACACACCGATGACTGAAACCATAAAGTAGGTACGTCTTCTAGAGTGAGCATTTTAAAGGAAATAGACACTTAAATGGATGCTTTCTCTCTAACATTAATCTTTTCTTCATCAGCTTACTCTGGATCCTGGGAATCAGACAGCTTTCATTGCAGCTTCAATGCAACCTTCTGATTTTTTTTTTAATTGAGGTTTTCTGAGCTGACCAGTCACAGTGATAATACTATCATATTTTGTTGAGTGTCTGTGATGTGGTCAATTCATGGAGGAAGAAACTAGGCTTAGAGACTTGCTCTAAAGTACAGGGCTGAGATGGGAGCTAGCCCTAGCTCCTACCAATGCCCTCATAACCTCGATGCCATCCACCCAACACAGGGAAGCTCTGAGCAGACACTTTGAAAGGTCCGGTTCCCAGATCCCCAGCCTCCTACCTCTATCCACAGGCAGTGCTGAGGCCAGGAAAACCAGGAGCTTGGAGAGGGCCATCAAACAGATTCACCCACAGCTCTCAAAAAGAACAACCCTCCGATACCAGTGTCACTAATCTTGGTCTTCTGGCCTCCAAAATAGTTAGACAATAAAAATTTCTGTTGTTTAAGCCATCCGGTTTGTGGTACTTAGTTACTACAAACTGATATATTCCTATTCATTTCTCAAGACCCAGTTCAAATGGCCCTTCTTCTATGTCTGTCTGCCTGTGCTGCAGAGTATATAATCCTGTGTCCTAAGCTATTCAGGCTGCTATAACAAAGTATCATACACTGGTTGGCTTATCAATAGCCAAAATGTATTTCTCAGTTCTGGTGGCTGGGTGTTGGGTAGGGGCCTGCATCTTCACGGATAATTGATTTCCTCGCTGTATCCTCACATGGCAGAAAGGGCAAGCGTCTCTCTTGGGCCTCTTTTATAAGTGTGCTAAATCCCATTTATGATGGCTCTGCCCTCATGACCTAATCACCTCCCAAAGGCCTGACCCTTCTAATGCCATCATTTTGTGGGTGAGAATTCCAGCATATGAATTTGGGCAGATATAAACATTCATGCCATAGCATGCTGAATTACAATGACTCTATGTCTCTGTGTTCTGCTATAGAGGCTGAGTTTCAAGGGTAGAAAGCAGAGCAAGTGTGTTTCATCTTTGGGTCTGCTCCTGTGCTATCTCCATACATGGCTAATTGTAGTTGCTCAAAAGATGCTTGTTGAAGGAACGACTAAGGAACAGCATATCCTCACTGGTCCACGTGGCCCAAGAACCAGCCTAAACTGCAGTCCTATGATTAGAAGAAAAAGAACTACATCTGAATTACCCAGGGGGAATTATTATTTATAAAATAATAAATATATATTTCAACGGGAATATATTATTTATAAAAATGAAACCACAGATGTGTTCTGGGAGCACAGAGCCAATCTGAAGAGGAGCAACTGACTGAACAGGGAGTAAAAGCAGGCTTGCGGGGGTCAGGGCAGCACATTTGGCAAACCAGAGAAAGGCAGACTCTCAAAAGCCCACTTTCATGAGAGGCAGATGAGGCCACAGAGAGAGAACCTCCTCTGGAAGGAAGTGACAGGCCTTGGATGTTGGAGGGAAAGAGGCTATGACACAGCTTGCATCCTGCCGCCCAAGTCTGTTCTGGCCCAGCTCCATGGTCTCCTATCTGAGACCAGGAGTAAGGCTGGGCTGTTGGAAAAGATAGAAAAAACTGTTCCCCTAAATCTCTACAAAACACTGGACCACAAATGGCTCTATGACTTGCATTAATAAGGACTGTGACAGTATTAAAAAGACAGCGGGTGAGCAGCCGTGCCATGCTCTGCTTTGCTATTGACAACCATGTCTGTGGCATTTCAGGGTTCACTGCAGTGAAAATGGGCAGCATCATGGCTGTGCCAGTGGTACAGGCTGGTTTGTGTGCACGCAGGTTCACCCCAGGACATCCTCCCAGATCCCAGGAGCTAATGCTCTGTGTTGCCTATCAGGGTTAAGAGTGAGGCAGAAGACCCTGGAATTTGACATATTCTAGCTAATGATGGCTCTAGAGACTAGGGAGGTCCGTGAGCAGCTTAGGCTAAACCCAGGTGGTGTGATTTCTCCTTTACAAGTTTTATTTGAATGCTTTGGCACGGAAACAGGAAGAAGAAAGTGTTCTGTAGCCAAAAACATTTCCAAGAACAGCAATGAAACCCAGCTTAGCTTCTGATTCACAATCTCTGACATTATTCATCTGTTAGAGTGGGGATCCACACACTGTGATTTGATTGAACTGAACAGGGATAGGGTGATATTCACAACAAAGGCCTCGGAACGGAGAGACGGAATGGACACCAACTGGGAAGATGACAGAGAGTGAATGTCAGCTCTGAATAGGTGTGTGGGGTGTGTGCATGGTGTGCAAAGACCCGTTCGCACTGAGAAGCTGAGTCACAGGGTTACTGCTAAATCTGGAAACCTAAAATGCAAACAGGTAAAACACTGGGGATTTAAGGATGTCAAATGACACTAATTCTTTCCAGTTTTCCCAGTACCCAAGACCCAAATAATTGGTGATAATGAAGAAACTCTAACTACCAGACATTTCAAGATGCCTCAGTGACCTAATCCAGCAAATCACCACTCCAGCTGTCCATGAGCACTGTCTGCAATCTGGGCAGTTGTTTCTTTTTAATACAAAGGTTGGCACTCACCAGATTATAATTTCTGGGATAGAAGCAAAGCTGTTGGTACTTCCTCAAGGCTCTTGAAGGTGATTCTGCTGAGCTGGGATTAAGAACACGCTGCCTTAATCCTTTCAGCAACAAAATTAAGTACTATCACTATTAACAGAAGGAAAAAAAAAGCTGTTTAAAGAGAGTGAGAAAGTGTTATACCAGGAATGGGGGCATGATTTTGTCATTGAGACCACAGCCTCTGGAACAAGACCACCTGGGTTCAACTTGTAGTTCTGCCACTTGCTATCTATGAACCTAGGGCACATTATTTGGTCTCTCTGGGCCTCAGTTTCCTCATCTGTAAGAGACAAATCACAATAGTACCTACCTCACACAGAGATTATGAGTACTAAATGAGTTTATATTGTTAGAGTGTTCAAAAGAGTGCCTGGCAAGCCACATACTATACAAATATTATTAATTTTCTAACAAGTCAAGTTTTTCACAGGTCCAGGCTTGTAGTTGAAGTTGATGACATAGTCTATCCATCAAAATAGGCTTTTCTATAGTGTCCTGCCTCTTAGGGTGGAAGGCACAGAAACTAGGAATGAAAATGGGACAATTAGTAGCATTGATGTTCTATCAGAATAGAAGAAACATTGACTGATTGACTGATAGACTGATGGAGATGGAGCCTCATTCTGTCATCTAGGCTGGAGTGCAGGGGTGCAATCTTGGCTCATTGCAACCTCCACTTCCCTGGTTCAAGTGATTCTCATGCCTCAACTCCCCGAAATAGCTGGGATTACAGGCACATGCCACCATGCCCGGCTAATTGTTGTATTTTTTAGTAGAGACAGGGCTTCGCCATGTTGGGCAGGCTGGTCTCGAACTCCTGACCTCAAGTGATCTGCCTGCCTCGGCCTCCCAAAGTGCTGGGATTACAGGTGTGAGCCACCGCAGCTGGCCAGAAAAAAACACTTAAACTACTGAATGCATCCTATTATAAATACCAACAACTAGGACATGAAAATAGTAATATGAAAATAATTTTAGGATTAAAATAGAAATCTTCATTTGATAACACTTGAGGAGGAGCAAACAAAATGGAATGGTATCTATGAAGAGGCATCTTACAAGACTATATTTCTAGAGGCTAAAGGAAATTATCTTGGGAGTTGGTTATAGCCCAAGGGGCAAGTCTGTCTGTATCTAATAAAAGTGTCTTCTGAAAAAAGAAACAGAGAGGGAACTTTTAAATGGAACATCTTGTTTTACAAACAGCTGGAAGCGCCTATAACTCCTCCCCAAACTGAAAAGATTACTTTTACATTATCCATTTTACAATTTTATGTATACATTTTAAAAACTCTCTTGTAATGTGGAAGATTTATTTATTCAGTCACCCATAGCAGGTTGGAAGGAGACATCTGGCTATCTAAAAAGCCACTGCACTCAGAATTTCTCCCATGGTGGGGCACGGGGATGCTCCATGGGGAAATGGATTCTTTCACCTGTAGGCTTCACTCCAAAACAAGGCAAGGGGACTACAATGGCTTCTGTGACTCTAGCCATGATAATCCTTGCAGTGGGGGGTTACATTCTTCATTTAAGTTTCCATACTGGCCCAGCAATATCACTGAATTCTTCCAAGAGAAAACAGCTCCCCTAGAGGTGTTACCCACAGGAGTCTCTGCTACCCACAGGAGTCTCTGCCAGGTTCCCGAGTCTATTTATCTTGCATTCCACCCCTTCCCTCAAGGTTCAATTCCTTTATTTTAAAATTACATCCTTTAGAAACTTTTTTTTTTTTTAAGCAAAGACTTCTGAGAGGTCGATTCCTCTTGTTTTTGAAAACATCAGTTAAAACGGATACTTCAGTTTGATGTAGACATCTAGATTAAAGTTCGGGGTAAAGATGGTGGATTGAACCACCAATCCAAATTTTGCTTTTTCAGGAATCACATAAAACTACAAAAATGAATAGATAGTATTAGAAATGCATGAACCTTTCAGGATATGGAAAATGGGAGAAGAGACAAAAACAAACTTCTGGAAGCCAGAAAGAAGACAGATAAATAAACTAACCCAGCGGGTCAAAGAAAGATTCTAAGCTGGCTTAGTTTTTTTTTTTCCTAACATCATCTAAACTCCAGGATATGGTAACACCAGGTAACACTGGAAATGGAATAACGAGGGTGCCTTAAAATAAGAAGGATTAGAAAAGTTGTTTGAGAATCACCAGCTTTCTAAATTCCCTCAACACCCCACATACTTGGATGAGTTATCTTCCCCATCCTAGCCAAAGGATACTCTGTAGAGAGCATAAAACAGAGATACCCTATACTTGGAGGACACAGACCTAGTCAAGAGCAGGAATCCCACACTGAAGCCAGAGGGAATAAATGAATATGTAGACACTGAAGGCCAAGACCCCTGCTCTAAGTCCTGTTTACCTACCCAGCTTCCACAGTGATTTGGAAAAATGCAAGAGTCATCTCTGGGGGATTTGACCAGCCCAAAAAGAAAAACTTACACATACCAATATTAAGATTACCCCCAACAAATGACCTAGCCAGATCACTCTCCCATAAAACTCACTCAGATCTTCCATCTGCTTTTTACTCACCCACAAGTAAACAAGAGAAGACACCTAAGTATTACCATACAGATGAAGAATGCCTCTAACTTACAAGATAAAGATAAGGCAAACAAACCACAAACAGAGAAAAATGACTTGGAGGGAAATTAAACTATGAGGGGAAGAGAAAACTTCAAAATAAAACTATTATTAATATCTTTAAAGAGAGAAGCTGATACTGAATCCCAGGAACAAGGTCAGAATGCTGTTTAAAAAATGACATTCAGAGAACATAAAAAAACTCTTAGAAATTAAAAACCTGAGGCCAGGCACAGTGGCTAATACCTGTAATTCTAGCATTTTGGAGGCCAAGGCAGGCAAATTGCTTAAGGCCAGGAGTTTGGGACCAGCCTGGCCAACATAGTGAAACCCATCTCTACTAAAAACACAAAAATTAGCTGGGCATAGCGGTGTACATCTGTAGTCCCTGCTACTCAGGAGGCCAGGCAGGAGGATCACTTGAGCCTGGGAGGTGGAGGTTGCAGTGAGCCGAGATCATGCCTCTGAGCTCTAGCCTGGGTGACAGAGTAAGACCTATCTAAAAAAAATGAAGGAAAAAGGAAGGAAGGGAGGGAGGGAAAGGAAAGGAAAAGAAATAAAAGAGGGGGAGGGGAGAGAGAGAGAGAGAAAGAAAGAAACGAAGAAACAAGGAAACAAAGAAAGAAAGAAAAGAAAATCCTGAAAGTAGAACCCAAACATTCAATAGAAAGGTTGGAAGTTGAGGTTGAATCAACCTCTCGGAAAGTAGAGCAAAAAACCAACAGAAGAAAAATAAAAGGAAAAGGTATATTATATAAATACATATTTATTTGTTTTTATATAGAAAATATCAAACATTATATTATTTTATAAAACATTATATATACAGTGTAGGAAGGCCAATATCTGGATAATGAGGATTTAAGAAGAGAATAAGGTGAATGAGAAAAAAATTAGAAATAATTTAAGGAATTTTTCTGAATTCAAATACATGAATTTCCAGACTAAAGGGAACAATGGATGAACAATGGATGAAAATAGATTCATAACAAGGCATATAATTGTGAAATATCAGAACAATCGGGACAAGATCTTAAAAGCTTTCTAAGACCAAAAGTGAGTCACACTCAAAAGCCAGTTATACTCAGAATAATATAAACATTGATCTTGATCTAAGCAAAATTACACTATTACTATATTATAAGCATGAGGGCTCAAACCAATATCAGATTCAATGAAATCCCTATCAAAATGCCAATGACATTCTTTACAGAAATATTTAAAAAATCCTAAAATTCATATGGAACCACAAAAGACCCAGAATACCCAAAGCTATCCTAAGCAGAAAGCACAAAACTAGAGGAATTATATTACCTGACTTCAAATTATACTACAAACCTGTAGTAACCAAAACAGTATGGTATTGACATTAAAAAAACAGACAAATAGACCAATACAGAACCCAGAAACAAATCCATATACCTACAGTGAACTCATTTTCAACAAATGTCCTAAACACCTACAGTAAAATCATTTTTGACAAATGTGCCGAGAACATATACTGAGGAAAAGACACTGTCTTCAACAAATGGTGCTGGGGAAACTGGATATCCATATGCAGAAGAATGAAACTAGACCCCTATCTCTTGCCATATACAAAAATCAAATCAAAATGGATTAAAGACTTAAATCTATGACCTCAAACTATGAAACTACTATAAGAAAACATTGGGTAAAATCGCCAGGACATCATTCTGGGCAAAAATTTATTGAGCCACACCCCACAAGCACAGGCAACCAAAGCAAAAATGGATAAATGGGATCACATCAAGTTAAAAAGCTTCTGCACAGCAAGGAAACAATCAACAAAGTGAAGAGACAAACCACAGAATGGGAGAAAATATTTGCAAACTATCCATCAGACAACGGATTAATAACCAGAATATATAAGGAGGTTGAACTCTATAGAAAAGAGTCTAATAATCCCATCAAAAAGTGGGCAAGAGATTTGATGAGATACTTCTCAAAAGATGATAATATAAATGGCAAACAGGCATATGAAAATGTTTTTAACATCATTGATCATTAGAGAAATTCAAATCAAAACTACAATGAGAGATTTCGTCCCAGTTAAAATGGCTTTTATCCAAAAGACAGGCCAATAGCAAATGCTGTTGAGGATGTGGAGAAAAGGGAATGCTTATATATTGTTGAAGGGAATGTAAATTAATGCAACCACTATGGAAAACAGTTTGGAGGTTACTGAAAAAACTAAAAATTGAGCGACCATATGATCCAGCAATCCCACTGCTGGGTTTATACCCCAAAGAAATCAGTATATTAAAGAGATATCTGTACTCCTATGTTTGTTGCAGCACTGTTCACAATAGCTAAAATTTAGAAGCAGCCTAAGTGTTTTATCAAACAACCTAATTTGTTTACCAAGCCATTTGTGTGTGTGTGTGTGCATATATATGTGTGTGTGTGTATATATATATATATGTGTGTGTGTGCGTATATATATATATATATATACACACACAAATGGTTTGATAAATATACATATATATGTGTGTATATATATACATGTATATATGTGTGTGTATATATATATACACATGTATATATATGTGTGTGTGTATATACACATGTATATATATGTGTGTGTACACACACACACACACACACACACAGAGAAATGGCTTAACAAACAAATGCCATTGTCACCCTAGATCCCTGGAACCTGACTGCACTGGACCTACTGCAACTGTTAATGTCCCCAAAAGTCAGACTCCATTGTCACCACACAATCCTACAAAATGAACAGTCAAAAGAGCTTATATCTTTTGTTTGTTACTTGGGAATTTAAATCTCACATGGTTGCATCTGATTAGTAGAGTCCAGGCCACATGATTTTATTCTAGCTGAAAGAGAAGCTGGCAATTTGAACTCTGAGTTTTGTATTGCAAGGACAGAACTTATAACATGGAAGTTTCCCATACTTAGAAAAGTTCTTCAGAAGACAATGGGTCACAGCAAATGTGACACAAGCCTATTACGGGTATCACTTAAAATAGAACTGATTAACCATTTCATACCCATTAGGATAACTATTATCAAGAAGACAAAACCAAATGTTGATGAGTATGTGGAGAAATTGGAGCCTTTGTGTATTGCTAGTGAGAATGTAAAATGGTGCAGATGCAGTGGAAAACAGTATGGCTGTTCCTCAAAAGTTAAACATAGAATTACCATATGGTCCAGCAGTTTAACTTCTAGATATATTGAAAACAAGGACTGATATGGTTTGGCTATCCTCACCAAAATTTCATCTTGAATTATAGCTCCCATAATCCCCACATGTCATGAGAGAGACCTGGTGGAAGGTAATTTAATCATAAGGGTGGTTACCTTCATGCTGTTCTCCTAATTGTGAGTGAGTTCTCATGAGATCTGATAGTTTTAAAAGGAGATTTCCCCCCTTTTGCTCAACAAGTCTCCTTGCTGCCACCATGAGAAGAAAAACATGTTTTGTTCTCCTTCTGCCTTGATTGTAAGTTTCCTGAGGCTTCCCCAGCCATGCTGAACTGTGAGTCAATGAAACTTCTTTCCTTTATAAATTACCTGCAGTTTCAGGTATATTTTTATTAGCAGCATGAGAATGGACTAATGCAATAAACTGGTACTACAGAGAGTAGGGCACTCTAAAGATACCCAACATGTAGAAGCAACTTTGAAATATGGTAACAGGCCCTTTGAAACCATTTGGAGGGCTCAGAAGACAGGAAAATGTGGGAAAGTTTGGAACTTCTTAGAGACTTGGAGGGCCTCGAAGACAGGAGATGTAGGAAAGTTTGGAACTTCCCAGAGACTTGTTGAATGGCTTTGGCCAAAATGCTGATAGTGACATGAACAATGAAGTCCAGGGTGAGGTGGTCTCAGATAAAGATGAGGAACTTGTTGGAAACGAGTAAAGGTCACTCTTGCTATGCAAAGAGACTGGTGGCATTTTGCCCCTGCCCTAGAAATCTGTGGAACTTTGAACTGGAGAGGGATGATTTAGGGCATTTGGCGAGAGAAATGTCTAAGTGGCAAAGCATTCAAGGGGAAGTAGAGCATAAAAGTTTGGAAAATTTGTAGCTTGACGATGCGACAAAAAAAATCCCCATTTTTCTGGGAAGAAATTCAGGCTGGCTGCAGAAATTTGCTTAAATAATAAGGAGCCAAATATTAATCACCAAGTCAATGGGGAAAATGTCTCCAGGTCATGTCAGAGACCTTCACAGAAGCCCCAGTCATCACAGACTGGGAGCCTAGGAGGGAAACATGGTTTCATGGGCTAGGCCCAGTGCCCTGCTGCTGCTCTGTGTGGCCTCAGAACTTGGTGCCCTGCATCCCATGTGTGGCTAAAAGGGGCCAATGTACAGCTCGGGCTGTTGCTTCAGAAGGTGCAAGCCCCAAGCCTTGGCAGCTTCCATGTGGTGTTGGTCCTGCAGATGTGCAGAAGACAAGAATTGAGGTTTGAGAACCTCTGCCTAGATTTCAGAGAATGTATGAAAATGTATAGCCCAAGCAGAAGTTTGCTATAAGGGTGGAGTCCTCATGGGGAATCTTTGCTAGGACAGTGTGGAAGGGAAATGTGGGGTTAGAGCCCCCACACAGAATTCCCACTGGGGCACTGAACAGTGGAGTTGTGAGAAGAGAGCCACTGTCCTCCAGATCCCAAAATGGTAGATTTACTGACAGCTTGCACTGTGCACGTGGAAAAGCCACAGACACTCAACGCTGGCCATGAAAGCAGCCAGGAATGGGGCTATACTCTGCAAAGCCACAGAGATGGAGCTGCCCAAGGCCACGGGAGCCCACCTCTTCCATCAGGGTGTCCTGCACATAAGACATGAAGTTAAAGAAGATCATTTTGGAACTTTAAGGTTTAATGACTGCTCTATTGGATTTTGGACTTGCATGAGGCCTGTAACCCCTCTGTTTTGGCGAATTTCTATCATTTGGAATGAGTATTTTTACCCAATGCCTGTACCCATATTGTATCTAGGAGGTAACTAACTTGCTTTTCATTTTACAGGCTCATAGGTGGAAGGGACTTGCCTTGTCTCAGATGAGACTTTGGACTTGGACTTTTGAGTCCATAATGCTAGAATGAGTTAAGACTTTGGGGAACTGTTGGAAGGGCATCACTGTGTTTTGATAAGTGAGGACATGAGATTTGGGAAGGGCCAAGGGCAGAATGATATGGTTTGGGTGTGTCCCTACCAAAATCTCATTGTAAATTGTACTTCCCATAATCTCCACATATCATGGGAGCAAGCTGGTGGGAGGTAATTCAATCATGGGGGAAGTTACCCTCATGCTGTTCTCATGATCATGACTGAGTTCTCATGAGATCTGACCATTTTATGTGGGGCTTTTCCCACTTTTGCTAGGCACTTCTCCTTGCTGCCACCATGGGAAGAAGGACATGTTTGCTTACCTTTTTGCAATGATTGTAAGCTTCCTGAGGCTTCCCCAGCCATGCTGAGGTATGAGTCAATTAAACCTTTTTCCTTTATAAATTACCCAGTCTCAGGTATGTCTTTATTGGCAGTGTGAAAATGGACTAACACAAGGACTCAAACAGATATTTGTCCATCAATTTTCATAGCAGCCTTATTCACAATAGTCAGAAGATGGAATCAATAGATGTTTATCTCTAGATGAATTGACGAATAAAATGTATTGCGTTGGTTAATTTTATGTGTCAACTTGACTGATCACAGGATGTCCAGATATTTGACCAAACATTATTTCCCGGTGTGTCTGTGTAGGTGCTTCCAGATGAAATTAGCATTGAATCAGGGAATTTAGGACAGCAGTTTGCCCTCACCAATGTGGGTGGGCATCATCCAATTTATTTAGGGCCTGAATAGAACAGAAATATAGAGAAAAAAAGAATTTAAGCCCTTCTTACCTGATTGCTAGAGCAGACATCCATCTTTTTCTGCCCTCAGTGTTTCTGATTCTCAGGCTGAAATTTATACCATTGGCTGCTCTGGGTTCCAAGCCTTCAGACTTGGACTGAAGCTCACCATTAGCTTTCCTGACTCCAGCTTGCAAATGGCATATTGTGGGATTTCTCAGCTTTCATAATTGTGTGAACCAATTCTTTATAATGACTCTCTTCCTATATATATCCTATCAGTACTGTCTTCTGGAGAACCCTAATATGTATGGCATATATATAAAATGAAATATTTTTCAGCCTTAAAAAGCAATGAAATTCTGATACATGCTACAAACGGATGAACTTTGAAAACATCATGCTAAGTGAAAATCAGTTAGATGCAAAATGACAAGTATTGCATGATTCCACAGGCATAAAGTACTCACTATCACACTGATGAAGACAAAGTAGGATAGTGGTTACTAGGGGCTGAGAATTAAAGGGAATGGAGAATTATTGTTTAATGGGTACAAAAATTTCAGTTTGGGAAGATAAAAAATTTGGGAAGATATATAGTGATGATTGTACAACAATGTGAATGAACTTAAAGTCACTGAATCGTACACTTAAAAATGGCTTAAATGGTAAATTTTATGTACATTTTACCACAATAAAAATAGAATTAATCAATAATTCTGGAAATCAAAAAGAAATGGAAATTGACCAGATTATTCATTTCATTACTCCTATACTTTGGTGTTTTTCCAGAGAGTAAGATAGAATAGAAAATAAAAAATGATTTTTACTAGATCTTCTGTGTGACATCTACTGCACAGCAAGGGACAGTTTATACCAGAGTTATGAAAATTGAATGCTGAAATTAGAACCCCAAAGAATTTAGATAACACAAGGACAGTCTTGCAGCCAATGTTCAGTACAACATATTGAAAATTTGAGCATCAAAATAACAGTCATCTGTGTTCAAGCCTCCCCATTTCAGTGCAATAAAAAGAGATTTTGAAAACCTAGAATTGGCTGGGCACAGTGGCTCACGCCTGTAATCCGAACAATTTGGGAGACCAAGGCAGATAAGGTCAGGAGTTCCAGGCCAACCTGGTCAACATGGTGAAACTCCATCTCTACTAAAAATACAAAAATTAGCCAGGTGTGGTGGCACATGCCTGTAATCCCACCTACTCAGGAGGCTGAGGCAGGAGAATCACTTGAACCCGGGAGGTGGAGGTTGCAGTGAGCTAAGATCATGCCACTGCACTCCAGCCTAGGTGACAGAGCGAGACCCTGTCTCAGAAAAATAAAATAAAAATTTTAAAACCTGGAATCAAGAATAGCAGAATGGGCTTATTGACTACAAAAATACAAAAAACTAGTTTTCTTTTCTGAAGGGTTTTCAGATTTATTTTCTTTAACCCTAAAGTAAAACCAGTTATTAATAAAGGCAAAAATCAGAGAGAGAACAATTGAACAATAATTAGCACAGGAAGTCTGGAGCCAAATATTCCCTGATCTCCAACTGACTTTGAGCAAATTGCTTAAGCTCTCTGCTCTTTAGCTTTCCTTGTTCTACAATGAAAATGATAGCTTCCCCACCAAGGCATTGGGAAATTCATCAAATTCACCACTGTCAAGCAAGTTCATAGTATGCAGAAAGCCAGGGCAGGCATTTTCTTCCTTTCAAATACATAGAATATCTATAAAACAATATATTGAGCAAGAATCATCAAATGTCTATTTCATGCACACAAAATGTCCAAATAATAAAATTAAAACTTCGTATACAACTGTTAGAGTTTTCTATGTTATGGCTTTCAAAAGTCCAAACACATTGATTCCCAGCTGCATTTCAACTCCACCCTGTGTCTCTTGCCTCTTGTCCTGATGACTTATTGGTATCTGATGTTCAGGAGAGGAAGTAACTCAGCAAATGGGTCAATCTTCCAAACCATCAGACTCCTATTTTTGTTTCCCAATCTTCTTTATCTTAGCACAACTAAATTGCAACCTTGAATTCAAGGATATCTTTCTAAGAACCTCTCAAATGCATGATTTACAGATTGCTTTGGAGGTAAAGCAAGCTAACTTGAGCCTTTAAATAAAAGTGACCTTGTTACTTTAAGAGGAAAATAATAAATCTATCTGAAAGACTTTCAGCCTTCAATTATTTTTCAAGCATCCTAAGTTAATTAAAAGAGGGCAATATACAAAAGACGATAGCCTTTTCCATATAAGCTATAAATACGCCATCATTAACAAATTTCATTACTGGCGAGAGAAGGCAACAAGCCCTTCTAGTTAAGTTCAGCATTTAACTTAAGATGATGGAATGGCAGCTGTGTAGTTAATGTTTTAAGTAGTTAAAATATTTTTAGAGTCATCCTTTAAAATCTGACATGTGCATTAAAAATAAATGAATATACTCTAAGGCAGTAAGCTTTTGTTTAGACTTTGGGGTCATTTTAGTGATTTATCTTTCTTGTTTCAGCTACAGATACTTTAGAAATATTAATTAGAAAGAAAGAATTATAGTGCTGACTAGGTCTAACTTACTGTGTCTTCTTTTGTAGTTATGTGGCTTTTTATTATAGTACCCTGTTGAAGGGAAATTTGTTTTACAATGATGACAAACCTAAACAAATTCGGCCTGTGTGGTGGGGGAAAAATGCTGTATTTCTTGAGCATAACTGTATTATAATGTGCTGACAAATTCAAAGTAACTGCTCTGAGTAATAAATGCGTAGGGAAACTCCAGACCAAAGGGACTGGAATGGTAATGACAGAAAGGAAATACCCTGATTTTATTTTTTCCTAAAAAGTAAGCTTAAGTTCCAAGTGTTTTTCATTCAAGAGTTCCAAATATCTTTCAATGGTGTCACTACAAAAATGAAATGAGAGAAAACAAAGAGACATATGAATGCCCAGTCTGTTCCTCTGAAAACTACATGATTAATTCTCATGAACAAGTCTTTGTCCATTAAGCTTGACTGGCTCTGGGCCAGCCTGGTGGGAGGGGTGCTGACAGGATGTAAAGTTACTATAGCTTCAAGAGTGTGGGGTTTGATTTCAGACTGCCTGGGTTCGAATCTCTGCTGCACCACTTAGCAGTTCCTTAACTTCCCTGAACCTCAGTTTCTTCTGTCAATGAGAGATAGTAACAGTCACAATCTCCTAGGATGAAGTGAGATAACGTATGTAAAGCACTTAGCACAGGCCTAACACATAATAAACATTCAATAAATATTAGCCAACTTAGTTTTGCTATGATTTAACAACTCCCAAGAGCATAGCCCAATTAGCATTCAAAAATTATTTGGGCAAGGGATGCCCTTATAGGCAAATGAAAAATTTAGTAGAATTCAGTGATTTCTTCCAGGTGCAAAAGGTACTTCCTAGTATAAATTAGAAGCACAAAAACCATATAATCCTAGAATAATAATGAGAAACTATGATGTGGTCCTTAACACTGGCAAAAGAACTTGGGGGAAGGTATGAATTGAGTACGCAGACTCCACAGGCCAGGGAAGAACCAAGTCCTTTTCTTTTGAAGCTGGGAGGTGGAGAGCCTCGGGTAACTTTTCAAGTCCATTGCCCTCCACCTGGAAACAGACTCGGGGCTGTTGCAGGAGGCACGGTGGGAGTGAGACCAGCCCTTTGGTTTGTGTGGGAGCTGGATGAGGCCTGTGACTGCCAGCTTTCCCCCACTTCCCTGATAACCTTCATGAGTCAGCAGAAGCAGCCATAATCCTCCTAGGTACACAACCCCAGTGACTTGGGAATCTCATGCCATTCCCCACAGCAGCCACAGCAAGAACCACCTAAGGAGAGTCAAATATACCTAGCCCCACCCCCTCCTGCTGGTCCTTCCCTACCCACCCTCGTAGTGGAAAATAAAGGGTATATAATCCCGGGAGTTCTAGGGCCCTGCTCTCGTGCAAGTCCTCTCCACACTACTACAACTGATGCTTTCTGTAAAGCACCACCTTCTGTCAGGAGGCCAATCAGCACAAAAATAGACCATTAAACCACCAAAGCTAAGGACCCTCATGGTGTCCATGGGACCCTCCACCACCTCCACCAGCTCAGGGGCTGGTATCCATGACTGAGAGACCCACAGATGGTTCACAACACAGGACTCTGTATAGACAAACCCCAGTATCAGCCCAGAGCCAAGCTGACTCTCTTCTAGGTGGCTAGACCCAGGAGAGAAACAGCAATCACTATAGTTCAGCTCATAGGAAGCCACATCCATAGGAAAAAAGGCAGAGTAGTTCAGTAAGGTACCCCCTTGGGACAAAAGTATCTGAACAACAGCCTTCCGCCTTAGATCCTCCCTCTGACAGAGCCTACCCAAATAAGAAGGAAGCAGAAAACCAACCCTGGTAATATGACAAAATAAGGCTCTTCAATACCCCCTCAAATCATACTAGTTCACCAGCAATGAATCCAAGCCAAGAAGAAATCCCTTGATTTACCTGAAAAAGAATTCAGGAGGTTAGTTATTAAGCTAATCAGGGAGGGACCAGAGAAAGGCGAAACCCAATGTAAGAAAATCCAAAACATGATACAAGAAGTGGAGGGAGAGAAATATTTATGGACATAGATAGATTAAAGAAAAAACAATCAAAAACTCAGGAAACTTTGGACACACTTTTAGAAATGTGAAATGCTTTGGGACATCTCAGCAATAGAATTGAACAAGTAGAATAAAGAAATTCAGAGCTCAAAGACAAGGTCTTTGAATTAACCCAATCCAACAAAGACGAAGAAAAAAGAATAAGAAAACATGAACAAAGCCTCCAAGAAGTCTGGGATTATGTTAAACGACCAAACCTAAGAATAAACGGTGTACTGAGGAGGAAGAGAATTCTTAACACCGGCAAATTTTTTTCACAGAGGGAGAGAGCGTGGTTGAGTCCAAAGTGCACTGGACTTGGAATCAGAAAGAACCCAGATGTAGTTCTTCACTTGGTCACTGTAGCAGGTTAAATAGTGGTCTCCAAAAGATATGTTCAGTTCCTAACCCCTGATACCTGTGAATGTGACTTTATTTGGAAATTGAGTCTTTGCAGATGTAATTAAAGATATCAAGATAAAGTCATGTTGGATTTAGTGTGGGCCCTAAATTCAATAAAGAGTGTCCCTATAACAGAAAAGAAGATACAGACATGCACAGAGGGGAGGTCCATGTGAAGATGTAGGCAGAGATTGGTGTGATGTGGCTGCTTGTCAAGCAATGTCAAGAACCGTGGGCAGCCACCGGAAGTTGGGAGACAGGCATGGAATGGATTCTCCCACAAAGAACCCGAAGGAACCAATCCTGCCAACATCTTGATTTCCGACTTCTGGCCTCCAGAACTTTGACAGAATAAAATTCTGTTGTTCTAGGCCACCTGTAATTTCTTACAGCCACTCTAAGAATCTCATACAGTCACTAAGGTGGAAAGTTAGTGAACCTCTCTGGGAACTAAAGAGATCAGGATATAAAGGCACCTGGACATAGCAGGAGCTCAATAAATGTTAAGAAAAAAATCAAGGTATGAGACACTGTTTACACTGAGTAAAAAAATATGTATGTCTATCAAACATAGAAAGCATCTCTTCAATTGTCCACAAGAAACTGGTGACGTTGGTTACGTTGGGAAAAGAGAACTGGATGGCTGGGGAAAAGGGCTATGAGGGGAACACTATGGTTTTGAAACACAGTTGCAAATTCTTTGGCACTCTCCCATCAGGAGATAGAAGCTCTGATCCTTTTCCTGGAAACTGTTGGGGCTTTGCCTCTCTCCTAATGAATGGAATGGAAGAGAATTTGTGCTGCATGATGTCTGAGGCTGCATTTGAAAAGGGCATGTGGTGTGTGCAGGCTTCCCTTGGGACAATTACTCCAGAAGTCATCAGCTGCCATGTTAAAAGCCCAGCCACTGGGAGGCCACCAGTAGAGAAACCACGTAGTGACGGACAGAGAGAAGAGAAAGAAGAGAGATGTCCGAGGAGCCTCGGCTGCTCTAACCCCTAGCTTTTTTGAGTCTTTCCAGCTCCACCAACAAACATGCATGATGCCTCCTTTGATATGGGCCCAGCTCCAGCCACAGTCTGATGGCAACCGTGTGAGAACCTGAACAAGAACCAACTTTCTGGTCCCATTCATCCTCAGCTTCATTACTAAATGAAGATACCATTACTATGTTAAGCCACTGTTTGGGGGAGCTTTGTTACATACAAACAGATAACTGAAACAGAGACTCTACTTTTTATCCTTTACATATTTTGAATTTTCAATTACATGAATGTATTATTTATGTAAAAAGTAAACAAACTAAAATTATCCCCTGAACTCCCTGGTATAGCTTTCAGCTATACCTAACCCTTAAAATGGTTTCAGCAACAGAATTGTTCCAGTTGTTCTTGGTCTGAATATCCCCTGGGACTTACTAAGTGGGAATCTGCCTGGTATGAATTGGAGAGTGCTGGGATGCCTCCTTGCCCTGCTCCAAATAAAAAACCTTGCTTCCTCAACAATGAAAATTAACGTCTTGGTGAATAATATATGTAATATGTCCCATCTCATTAAAATTAAATAAATGCAGCTCACCAACTATTTTCTAATTATCAAGTAAGAAACATACCTTCCAATGGAAGGACTAGCTATCAGCACCATAACCAAACATCATGAGTAGAGGGTAGAGTAGCATGATGTGACTCCAGGTGCTATACAACATGACGTGTACAACATGACGTGTACAGCATGACCTATGAAGTACTTGCTCCCAAAAGACTGAACCTGAATCTACTCAGGCTGTTAGGTCTACCTTTAAGTTTACAAGAAATGCAGGTGCTAGAGAAACAAGTTCAACTCCACCCTGAGGATACCATTAGACAAATCAGAATATCGAAGCCTCTAGAAGACAAAAGGCCTGGTCTCTTCAGAACAACATTGGTGAAGAGGTGGGGAACCTGGCATTCTTATACACTGCCAGTATAACTGCACATAATCTCCAAGGCCATGTATATTCCTGGCTTCAAAAAACACCTCTTTCTACCTCAGTTCCAATACACATTTACAAATAAAACTTTGAGTTCATCAGTCTTTACACCTAAATGAACAACCATCCAAGAACAAATGAAGTACAATCATATAATTTACAACAGAACATGAAGGATTTGATTCAGTTAGATAGTGAATATGTTGCCAGACAGCACTTCAGGTGACCTGTGTTACAGCCGAGATGATAACCAAATTAAAGTGAGTATTAGTGAAGTAAAAGAAGAATTTAACCAATACCTTCATGCCTCTCTCAAACTGGAGAGCTTTTTTTTTTAAGGTATTAATCCTTTGGGCTCATGAAGAGTCCTTATAACACTTCTCAATTGTTTTATTTACTTAAAGTAGCTTGGGACTGAGTTAGAACTGCAATGTTAAGAAAGCTAGTAGGTATGTTAGAACAAGTTAATTACATCCAAAAAGCTCTTCATCTATTTACTATGCACGGTTGTTCTGAGATTTACTATGCCATCAAAGTGGGACTCCAGCAACCTAATGAAACTCACTATTTATGCCTACAATCACAGCAATAATATTTTAAAGCCATCTCATTAGTAGAAATATTTGCAGTCAGCCCATTTGGGATGCCCTTGGAAAAAAAATATGGGAAGCATATCAAAAGAACATAGTTCCCTTTCAGCACAGGGGTTATTTATCAAAATGTTAGAGAAAATGACAACATTAGATTAGTGCAACTGGTTCATTCTTTCCCCCAGAAAACTATTTAAAGATGTCAGACCACTTAAGAATCTGCTGAGTTTAGGGTGAATTAACACAAAATTGTAAACAGTAGTTTGCTTTCAGAGAGAATAAATATTTAGGAGAAATTAGAAGCAAAGATTATTGCTTCTATTTTTCTACCTAATACCTTCCAATAACTTAATGCAATGCCATCCACACACTGATTTAGCTTTATTACTAAATTTTAAAATGATACCATGCTTTAAGAAATAAAGAATCTTTCTTTAAGAAATAAAGATCCATAAAACTGCTCAGTTTGCTCAGCCATGCTTGCCCTAGGGATACCCCACGGCTTCAGAAGATAATGTCTATTGGCCATAAGAGAGGGTCCTCATTTCTGGGACTATGAGAATAAGAGGGAATTCAAACAGAAGCATCTCAATACATACAAGATTTTACTCTTTTTCTGTGACACAATCCACTGACATGTTTAGAGGCTCCCAAGCCCAAAACTGGCTTACCTCCTTGAAAATTCAGGCTCGGTCTTCATTCTAGTGTACTGGTTGCGAGAACGGCCATAAATTCTCTCTTCTACTGCCAGTAAAGAGGGAAATTACTCTTTAGGCCATGGTTTCTTCATCTGTAAAATAGGGATAATAAGAGTAACTACCTCATACAGTTGTTAGAAGGACTAAATGAGAAACACCATGTAAAGCACTTAGAACTGCACATCATCTTTGCTCTTCTGCTCCATGTTCACTGTAGAAGGCACCAAGCTAGGCACCAGCATTCAACGATGGAGAAGAAGAGGCAGCCTCCCCTCGGGACTCTCAGAGGCTCACCGAGGAGCAGACATGAAATGCACTTCTTTAATTGAGACATATCAATGCAGAGGCCACAGGTGGTGTCTGCTACTCTGTTAGGGGTTATGCCAGGGATTTCTGAAATGCCCCAGAACGTCATAGGAAAGAGATATTTTGGCCCACCCTTAAAGGAGAAATATTATGTGGGTGCAAGAGTAATTGGCGTATCAAAACCTGCAATTACTTTTGCATCAAACTAATACAACTTTCCCTTCAGTTAAATAATCTAAAATCTGCCAGGCATGGTGGCTCACACCTGTAATCCCAGTACTTTGGGAGACCAAGATGGGAGGATCAGCTGAGGTCAAGAGTATGAGACCAGCCTGGCCAACATGGTGAAACTCTGTCTTGCTAAAAATACAAAAATTAGCTGGGCTTGGTGGCAGATGTCTGTAATCTCAGCTATTTAGGAGGCTGAGGCTCAAGAATTGCTTGAACCCTAAAGGTGGAAGTTGCAGTGAGCTGAGTTCACACAACTGTACTCCAGCTTGGGCAACAAGAGTGAAACTATGTCTCAAGGAAAAAAAAAAATCTAAAATCACATTTAGTACTGTTTGCAATTATGCTACATTACATAATGCTGCCACGTAGAAGAACCAGGGCAGGCTCCCATCACCCTGACACCCAAGCATAGGCGATTCGAGATTGTAGTCTTTTTCTGTCTGTGTGTACATAAACACTGCTATACTTTTTTCCTAGGCCCAAGATAACTGACAAAATGTCCCTAGGGTTTTGAGTTGTGCAGAAATTTGGGTCAAACTAGGACTTAAGAGTGTTATTGTAATGCCTTTCCTTGGGAAAAAGGTCACAAAGAATTCCTCTTGGCTTGAGAAAAAGTTAGTTTGCATTTATGACGCTATAGATCTTAAAAAGAGTTTCTCTATTTTCACCACTGAGAAGCCTGATAATAAATTGGCCACCTGACAATAGCAACGATAAGAGGCTGCCCTTTCCTTGTGTTTTGAATTCTTACCTACATCTGACACCTTTGCTATTTAATTTTTATGGCATGCATTTTTGAAACAAGTTTAAATTCTCTCAGGATGTAAAGAAAAAAATGCTTTTAGGAGTCTCAAATATATGAGAAAGTAATTCAGTGGCACCCTTGAAGAATGAATATTCCTTCTGCCCCAAGGCTTCATTTCCTTCCAGAGAATTTACTCATTGATAGATCTAGGGTAACATTTCCAACCATCAGACACAAGGGGAATGTTTTCCTGTGGGAAAAAAACAAAGTACTTAATACAAATTTCTTGCAAAAGAAATCATTCAGATGTGTTTGCTAGAGCAAGCAGTCCATCTAGTACTAAACTAGCTAAGGACACATTTGAAGGAGCATGGTGGAGAGGCCAGTGGAAACTCTGAAATCAGTGAGTTGGAGCAGCTCCACCAGCAGCACCAGCCAGCCCAACTGGACGGCCACCAGGACCACTTCTCACAGAGGCTTGCAGAAGACAAACTGCGGCAACGGAAAGAACTGAAAGATTAGGAGACAGACAGACACACACACACACACACACACACTCTCTCTCTCTCTCTCTCTCTCTCTCACACACACACACACACAAAACAAACCCAATAACCCTACAGAGTCTGAACTAAAGGACAATTTTAGGAATTATTTTGTGATTGGACAACTCCATTTGTACCATGGGGATCAGTATAAAAGTCCAAGCGGTCCAAGCAATCAGAAAAAAATATTTACATCAAAGGGCTCACCAAAATGAGGAGAACCAAAGTGACAGCATTATGTAAAGCCATATTGACACAAGGACTCTGTTGGGGAGGAAAGATGTCTTTCTTCACCAACTCTGGGTTTATGACTGAAGCCCCATAATAAAAGGCAGGTTAACAAGAGAAAACTATTCAAGTATATTTAAGTTTTACATGATACAAGAGCCTTCAGACCCAAAGAAACAGGGAGACCCATGTATTTTTATGCTAAGCTTAATGAAGAAGTGGATAGCTGTGGCAAAGTATGTTTGGACAGAGAATGTATGATCTGATGGTAACAAACTGGGAGGATCTTAGCAAGGCCTATTTGTTTAGATTGTTCCCTTTGCCTCTGTGTCTTTAGATATAAGGACATTCCTTTCCTCTGGGTACAGGGGGAACCTCTGGGATGAAGGTTTTATAACCTCCTTTAGGGAAGCAGAATAAGGGAAAGGTGAGAGTGATCTTCCTGCTTCTGCTGTTTTTCCAAATGCCAAGCTGCCATATTTTTGAGTAGCATGTCCTGAAACCCATCAATGCATTCCATGCACGTAGCTACACACACACACACACACACACCAGCCACATATGATTCTACTTTGTGTTAGTACATTTCATATATTAACTCTTTACCTTTCCCAAGAGGTAGGTTTTATTGTCAGGAGATATAGAAGTTAACTAACTTGCTTGGCACACCCATGTGTCAGTGGTTGAGCTGAGTTTTCAACCCAGGTCTGGGTAACTCTTTTGTAAAGTTTGCAAGTTCCACTTGCCATATGAGTCAGAGAGATGTCTGCAGAAGAAAGACATGCAGACACCTTGGAAGCCATGAAGACACAAAGATTTGAAAAAGTATGCTTTGCTGCCATGAAACAGAGTAATTCCACGTTTTCTTTTCCCTATTACTAAAATCTCCCTATAATATTGAAGAAAATCTTGCATGGTCCAGTTTTGACACTGGCCTGAAAAGACTCTGTTGGCTGTTTAAGAAATGTATGTTGGGCCAGGTGCGGTGGCACATGCCTGTAATCCCAGCACTTTGGGAGGCTGAGACAGGTAGATCACGTTAGGTCAGGAGTTCAAGATCAGCCTGGCCAGCATATAGTGAAACCTGTCTCTACTAAGAAAAAAAAAAATTAGCTGGGCATGGTGGCTCATGCCTGTAATCCCAGCTACTTGGGAAGCTGAGGCGGAAGAATCGCTTGAACTTGGGAGGAAGAGGTTGCAGTGAGCCCAGATTGCGCCATTGTACTCCAGCCTGGGCAACAGAACAACTCTGTTTCAAAAGCATAGAGCAAAAGCTAAAGAAATAGCAGCTGTAATTGAGAAGTAGAGCAGGAGCTAGAATCTATTTACAGACAAGGAGACTAAAGCTTGGGGAGGTTGAGGGACTTACTCAAGAACACCTGTGAAGAAAGGGCAGAGATAGAAACTAAACCCAGGTCATCTGATGTGAAGTCCAGCATCCTTTTCTCTGAATCTTCTTGGCTCCAAATTGTCTATGACTCCACTGCACGATGCTAATCGTGGCTTGCTTTCCCAACACATCCTGGCAGCTGCTATAACAAGCAGCCTCTGGTGCAGGTGTACTTTAGCTCAGTGAAAACAGCTGGAGGCTCTTCCTGGCAGCTTTGGAAGGAAATTTTCCCCATCTGTTGGCATGAGTGCGTAACAGGTTTTGAAAGTGCAATTGAGAGCACTTCTACTCCTGATTCCCTCTAACCAAACACATGTGTCGGGTAGGTTGCCTGAAGCCTTGATGGGTGTGATGAACTCCAGGCTGTGTTGTGGTTAAAATGATGGTGATGTAACTGAAGATACCTGGCCTCAATGATAAATGGGGAAATATGTTTATCTGGTATAGTGGTTTGGAGAGAGAAAGAGACAGAGAAAGAGACTGATTGAGATTAAAGGCAGGAAAAGATTCAGATAAAGAAAGAATAGAGGGGCCAATTTTTTCCAAAGGATTTATAATGAGCTTGCTTATGAGTCATCTGCATCTGAAAGTGAACCCATTTCCTTCATATTGGAATCCCACAATGCCAGCCTTAAACCAAATTATGAAATAGGCATTGTTTACTACTCTCATCTTTCTTTCTGCTTTTCATTCTGCCTTCCAAAGCCCTTTCTTCCTGTCGTCCATTTTTGTAGTGAGGCCAGCCTCCCCAGTCCCCACACCTGGCATAAGATTATTTTTTTCCTTTACCTCATCCTCCATTCAAATGCAATTGAGGAAGAAAGCAAAGCGAATGTGATTCACATAAAGTTGTGAATGACTGGCTGGGCACAGTGGCTCACACCTGTAATCCCAGCACTTTGGGAGGCTGAGGTGGCACATAACTTGGGCTCAGGAGTTTAAGACTGGCCTGGGCAGCATGGTGAAACCCTGTCTCTACCAAAAATACAAAAATTAGCTGGGCATGGTGGCATGTGCCTGTGGTCCCAGCTATTCAGGAGGCTGAGGTGGGAGGATCATTTGAGCCCGGGAGAAGGAGGCTGCCGTGAGCTGAGACAGCACTGCTGCACTCCAGCCTGAGTGACAGAACAAGACCCTATCTAAAAAAAAAAGTGAATGAGGGCCTTCCCAAGGTACTCACAGTTTAAGAATTGGCACACTCTACACGGTAAATTTTAGAAAGATTTTTCTGAAGATCTGAACTAGTTTATCTTCGCAAAAGCAGATGATTACACTGAATTTAAACTTCCAATCTCAATACTTATTTAAACACTAACCCACTAAAAAAAAATATTTATTGGCTACCTATGAAACAGAAGGTACTGTGCTGGGGATGAGGAATCCTTGCTTGTATGTATTACAGTAAAAGAACCTGCAGTCACCATTAGGAGGAGTCCACTGGTCACCCAGTGGCTGCACTGTTTTGTTGGTCCAGTGCTTTGTCTGTGTCAGAGACGGAGAAAAGGGGAGGGCAAGGCAACTGAAAGGCTTTGCCAGAAGCATCCATTCGTATTGGCTTTGTTCCCCACACCCTACCTGACCCCTGCAGCATTTGAGTTTACTATCCTGTTCAGAGAAGACATTCTTGCAATACATATTAAATATATTTTATAATGCTGGATATGGTTTTATAACATTGGAGGTTTTTTTTTTAAGATAAAACAATAACAAAATGTTAAAATATAAAATAACAAAACATTAAAACGCAACACTGAAAAAAACTTCCTTAGAGCATGGAGTCACCAAAAGGGTTTGTTCCATTCACTCTACCTTCCCAACCTCCTAAAAATATGTGTGCTAAAAATTAAGAGACCAATGTTTTACTTTTCCTGCTGTGTTCCTTGCAAGCTCTGTGACCCCAACAAGTTACTTGGCCTTTCTGGTTCTGTTTCATTATCTGTAGAGAGAGGATTTGGATTCTAGAACAGTCAAACCCTTTTAGGTCAAAAAATGTTCTAATGCTGCTGTAATTCTTTGATGCCTCACAGACTCCAGTGAGATTTTAATAAAAGACCTTGGCATTTTTTCACTGGTTACATGACTCAGGAATCTATCCCAAAGAAACACAGAATAAAGGTTGTCAGAGAAAACAGCAGACTTTCATTTCCTGGGTAAAAGGCTTCCTCTAGGACCAAAGAATCCCATTACAAAGAGAGCCCTAGGAACTATGGAAGTGTAAAGATCAGCAGAAAGCATAGCTGATCATATGCAGCATATTTCTAAAAGTTTAAGTTTGTGTGTACTAGATGCTTTTTTGGAACAAAAAATGAAATTTAAAGTATCAAATTATTTTCAAAGTTATCTTCTGTTTCAAATCTCAAAATCGCCAAATAAAAATATGGCTAGTCTCATTAACAGGTTTCCAAGTAGACAATTTCCTCTATGTATCTTCAGATTGAGGTCTAGAATTAGGTACTAAGCACAGAAAGGGAAAATTTTTGTACCAGAATCTCCCTTACTAGAGGTTGAAGAGACTATGCATCGGGAGAAAGAATTTGAAGTCTCTTAGAAGTGAGTGGCTTTTTCAAGAGAAAAAGGAATGATGAGCATACTCAGTGAGGTTTATAGGTGAAAAGTCCAAGAGAGGAAGTAGCCCGGTAAAGGATGCCACAGCTGGTGGACTAGTCATAAATAGCCCAGTGCTTAAATCCCAAGCATTGGCTAGCTTGCAAGTCCCCCACTCCACATACTGCTATCAGGGATCTATGTATGGGGAAAAAGAGGACAGAAGAAATAATTAAACCATAACATATTAATTAGAGTGTTTGAACCAAAAGAAAATCCAGATGCTTGCTAGTGTCACTATCTGACTACTCAGATGAAGAAATGAAGCCCAAACGGGGAAAATGCAACCTCAAGCAACTCACTCCTAGCATAACTGGCTTCCAAACCCAGGTTTTCAGACTCTCAGTCAAATTCACTTTCACTACCAAAAAACCCCTTCTTCGTGCAGCAAATTCCTAGGTTAAAAATACTTACAAACACATGGCCTAACCTCTCCGACCTTGCCTGCATGTGGACAATGCCATAAAATCCCATTCAAGTCAATCTTAGTAACATATCAATTGGTATGAAATAATTCACTCTTTCCTTTCTCTGCAGACTCTGTAAAATATAATTGCTGAGGAATGCTGTTATCATTCATTACTGTGATATCGATGTTTAATTTGTCATGTTACTTTTATGAGGAGGCTTCAAAAATTTAGTGGAAAAAATTGAATTAAAAAATAAAAATAAAAACCATAAACTTTCTCAACATAAGCCCCATGAAGGCCAAGAAAACACTTTTGTAAGTGATGATACCAGACATTCATTTCATCTCTAAAGAGCTGAGGGTCCTGGGAATTTAACTATGTCAGTGCAGTCCTTTTAATATTATTAACTGACCAAAAAATGAATGCCCTTTAAAGATTTTTTTTTTTAAGATTAAGAAACAGAAGGAAGTCAGAAAGAGCCAAATCAAGACTGTAAGGTGGATGCCTAATGATCTCCCATCGAAACTCTTGCAAAATCGCCCGTTTGGTGAGAGGAATGAATGGGAGTGTTGTGGTAGAAAAGGACTCTCTAGTGAAGCTTTCCCAGATGTTTTTCTGTTAAAGTTTTGGCTAACCTTCTCAAAACACTCTCATAATAAGCACATGTTATCATTCTTTGGCCCTCCAGAAAGTCAACAGGCAAAATGCTTTGAGCATCCAAAAAGCTGTTGCCACGACCTTTGCTCTTGACCAGTTCACTTTTGCTTTGACTGGGCCACTTCCACCTCCTGGTAGCCACTGGTTTGATTGTGCTTTGTCTTCTGGATCATAGTGGTAAGGCCATGTTTCATCTCCTGTTACAATTCTTCAAAGAAACGCATCAGATCTTGATCCTACTTGTTTAAATTTCCTGTGGAAAGCTCTGCTCTTTTCTGCCCCTGTTCTAGGTGCAACAATTTTGGCACTCATCAAGTGGAAGGTTTGTTTGATTTAAATTTTCCAGCCAGAGTAGTGTAAGCTGAACCAGTTGAAATGTCTATGGTGTTGTCTATTGTTTCTGCTGTTAGTTGCTGATCCTCCTCAATTAGGGCACAAACAAGATGATTTTTTTTTCCTCACAAATTGATGTGCATGGTCTGTTGCAGAGAGCTTCATCTTCAACATCATCTCAACCCTTCTTAAAAGAAGTTATCCATTTGTAATTTGCTGATTTCTTTGAGGCATACACTTTTTGTAAATTGCTAATGCTTTCAACATTCTTTCTCCCAAGCTTCACCATCAATTTGATGTTTGTTTTTGCTTCAATTTCAGCAGAATTCATTTTGCTGTTATATGGGCTCTTTTCAAACTGATGTCTTATCCTTTTTAGCCTCATGCTAGATCCTGTTCACATGTTATAACAAATTAGTATGAATTGATTTTGGTGCAAAAAAAGACATCGAAATCCATGCATAATTTTTCCATAATACACATTTTCCATGAACTTTTTGAACATCCCTGGTATTGTTTTCCTAAAATGTCTGGAATAGAAATTGAGTCCTAGAGGCAGCTGCAAAACTAGACTGACTCAAATGGAACACTGTAGTGGGGACGACTTGCAACTTAGAGTCGTGGGATTACTATCAGAGCAAGAAGAGTGGTATTGTCATGCTAAGGGGTCAGTTAGTGAAAAGGACAGAACCGAGGCACCTTAAGTCACTTCTGCAAGTGATATGATGGGGCTACCACCTAAGTTCAGAACGCTATCAATTCCCAAGTGGCCAGTTCCCAATGAAATCCTGACAGTGCCCACAGCTAGTGAAAAGATAATATCTACAGCTATGCTCACTCCTAGCAAACACAAACATTTACCATCCCTTTCCCACATCTTCTTATTCCTCCCCATTCCTACCTCCCATATCTCTTTGCCTTGATAAGTAGATTTTCTCTATTCATAGTAGAGAAAAATAGGACTCTATCAATTCTGTATGTGATGAGGGGCCCCATTAGGCTTTGCTTCCTGATCAAGCTTGACTGGTTATATTCCACCTGGGCCCCAGTTCTGTGTGTACTGTTGCATGGTCTAAGACAAATCAGTCTCTCTGGGTTTCAGTTCCCTCATCTATAAAGTGGTCTAGATAATTCCAGGTCTCTATCTCTAAAATTATCAAGATTTAGTAACATTTTTTTGATCTTACAAGTGGCAGCACTCTTTTAAAAAAAACTTTGTCATTGTTCATTAAATGCATAAGGCAGTAAAGACAACGAAAGACAAAGATGCATGTTTTTTAAAAATAATTTCTATTGCTGTGATATACTCTAAACATTTCATTTTATTCTACCTTTGCTGTCCATTACAGACACAAGGACACAAGAAACATCTGAAATTATGGGCTGATGACCACAACAGAACATAATCTTACATTAAGTGATGTCAGTATAAGGTTCCCTATCAATGGGTAGATAACAGCTCCTCTCCGAATACAAAACCTGAATGAATCTATAACTAAGATGGGCCAGTGTTACATCCCAAAACGTATCATGGGGCAGCCACAGGTGTCTACAGTATCTGTTGTTGGGGCATCCATCCATCCATCCATCCATCTATTTTTCCTTTTATTCTTTTATGATTTTTGTAACTTCAAGTAGCTTATATAAGTTATTAAGCAACCCAAAAATGTTCAAGCATGTCTTTTATTAAGACAAGTTACCAGAGGGTACAAAGTAACAATGAAAAACATTGCAACACTAGTGTACTCTTCTTCCTTTTGATAGTCATAACTCGGCCCACTCTTGGACTCAGCCATACACAGCCACTAATCCAAATTAGGAAACTTCCCATGAAGAACCAGTTGTAATTTAAAATACTACTGAAAGTAGCCATCTGTGCATAGGTAGACACTCATTCCCCTTCCCATGGAATAAGAGAAAGGAAAAGTAAGAGCCATTAACATTTGCTCCCAATACATTCATTAGCATTAGAAATGTTAGTTCAATGTGTTAATATTGATCTTGTATACAAATTCTTATATAATTCTTTGGTCTTAAACAAATACAAAGTATATAAATTAGAGGCCCCCTTTAAAGCCAGACCTATATTTTGGCACAAATGCAACGCTCCTAGAACTGAGTGGTCTGGAGCTATGCATTTTTTTGCACACAGAGAATGATCATTCTTGTCTCTTTGCTAGGAACCCTAGGTCACACTTTCCTCTAGGTACCAGAGGAAGCTGGATCTAAGATAAATGCACAGTTGGGCAAATCTGAACAGATATTTTTCATTCTACAAAATGTGCAACTGTGGTACAACTTGAAAATTCCAATGCTTTCATCACAGCCCTGGGCTATCACCTTGCTACTTCCTAAAAGAGCCTGAAATCACCCCACACATCTTTTTAATGGCCATGAGACTATATCTCTAGGTAAAATGCTCTAGTTCTATCTGCAGTTTGGCAATAAAAGGTTGCAGTCCTCTCTTCATCCGTTGTTTTTTTTGTTTTGTTTTGTTTTGTTTTTGGTAGAGATGGGATCTCACTATGTTGCCCAGGCTGGTCTCAAACTCTTGGGCTCAAACAATCCACCCACCTCTGCCTCCTAAAGGGCTGGGATTACACGCATGAGCCACTGTGCCCAGCCATCCTTTCCTTTTCTAAGTTAAAGTGGAATCTGCAAAAGTTACTTATGCCAGGTTTAGTTTACTGAATGTTTATTGAGCAATTACTATGTAATTGATAGCTCGATAGCTGGCCTGGTAGATGCCAACCATGACTGCACTTTACAATCACCTGGGAAACTTAAAAAAATGGAATGTGCCAGTGCCCAATGTCTAAGAGATTCTGATTTAATTGGTCTGAAATGGGACTTAGGCATTAGAGCTCCTCTGATGTTTATAATGTGCCTCCAGGGTTGAGAACAACTGAACTAGGTCCTGGAGACACAGATATGAAAACGGCAAGCCCCTCCCTTTATGGTCTTTGGCTGATTTGTGACTGGCACTTTGGTGACACTGTTTGCAAAGGATGGCAATCACTTTGGTAAAAAACATGCACTCTCTGCTAGCCAAATGAATAGTCCCACATAGTTATTTTAAAATTTCGCTGATTTGTTTCAGTGGCTATTTCTTGAAGGCACAACTTTCTCTCACAGTGGAAGCAGCCCACTCAACACTGATAGCCCTCCTCTCCTGACCAAAGTTCTCTCAGTTCAGCTACTGGCACAAAGACAACACACCATCAGTCTTGGTTCAGCTGCAGTAACCCAGCAGAGCAGATCACAGACAGAACATCAATTTTGTCATAGGAGACATGCCTGGCAAGGTGTTTTTGACTAAACTGTTTATATGACTTTACTGCAAATGCTATTCTTAATCACATGGGATAGATTAAAAATATCCCTTATTATTTTTTTTCTCCTTTTCCATTGAGCTGGAATCAGTGATGTGTTTCACCAACTCAGAGCCTGGGACAATCCTGACCAGTATCGGAAGCTTCCCTGGAATCCAGTACAATTGGTTTCTGGGAGCCTGTATCCAAGGGTGCCACTGTACCACTGGAACCTCCAGAGAGTGGGTAGGGCTGGCATTTCCTGTCTGTTCTGCCCACCACCCCAAACACCACCACCAATGCCTCTGACATTTTTGTATAAACAAACGTTTGCCTCAGTGATCCTGCTTGCAGTTAAGTCCTTTGCTGTCTGCAATCTTGCCCTCAAGCTGAGCCTTCTTCCTCTCACCCCCTACCACAGAACCACCACTGGTGATAGCAAACAATTAAATCAGGGCCATAACTAGCAGTTCTGGAGAGAGACATTCTCCAATCAGTCTTCCTGTACTACCCACCACACCCACCCAAGTCTGAGCCCAGCACACACACAACGGGACCCTCTTTCAACTAACAAGATTTCATTTCCATCCCTGTCTTTCAAGCTTACCCATCACATTCATAGGGTCCAAGGCTAAAGGCCAAAGGATGCCTCTCACATTGTAGATATAAACATTTAAAAGTTACAACTCAAATCAACCAACTGTTAAGTAACATACATTTTATCCCCCTACCTTGATACACACCCTCGTATGTGACGTTTGTTTTTCCTTTCAGCTACTTAACTGAATTACATTTTTGTATTGTCTACATTTATCATGATTTCAACATATACTCATTCCCAATGATATAAAATATTAAAATATAATTTATTGTAAATACACACATCTTGAATATATCTTATCAAAAATTTAAATTGAATGTTAAAAATTAAATGTTTTCATGCTTTTAAAATTGCATTTCTACTGAAATATTCAAAATTTTCTATTAAATTAGAAAGCAAAACACAAATTATGCTTCATATCAAAGTATTATTAAAAGTGTTTAAATAATGCAGAAATGATAAATTTTGCTTTTCTGCAAATTTATTTGCTAATAAATAGTTTAATAAAATTTAATGTATGCAAAATTCTAGGCTCCTCTGGGAGGCCGAGGTGAGTGGATCATCCGAGGTCAGGAGTTCCAGACTAACCTTGCCAACACAGTGAAACACTGTCTCTATTAAAAATACAAAAATTAGCTGGATGTGGTGACAGGCACCTGTAATCCCAGCTACTTGGGAGGCTGAGACAGGAGAATCGTTTGAACCTGGGAAGTGGAGGTTGCAGTGAGCTGAGATCATGCCACTGCACTCCAGCCAGGGCAATAGAGTGAGAGTCCGTCTCAGAAAAAAAAAAATTATAGTATTCAATTTCTATATGGATAGGGAGGTAAAACATCAGCATCATACTTTACACATGCTATGTCTATTTCTACATATATGCAAATTTGAGAGAAATATTAATTTTTAAAATCTTTCCAAGCATTCCTTAGCTGCTACATGCAACTGCTGCAACTACTACGGTAGTGTGTGAGTACCTCTGGCACCACAAATCGTAGCAGAAGCAGAAGCAAGAAAATAAACATTTGGCACTACCAGCAAATAATAAATGATCAATAAGAATTTACTATATTCAGATTGTCTGAGTGGAAGAATTTGACAAGTTAATTTGTCTTTTCTCTCACTACGTGCTTCCGCCATTCAAAGGCTCCCAGCACCCTAAAGCAGTGTCTCTCTCTGAAATCACCAGTAGCCCAATGTGGCACGGCACTCAAATGAAGTCACATTTTGCAACAATTTTGATTCAGAAACATAAGGCAAGAGATGTAAAGATGCATTCCCCGGGGCCTGATCATTTAAGTCAAAGTGTGCGTTTGAGTTATGGGTCCTGCTGAGTCGGTGCTGAGTACCAGATCTCAACTAACAGTGGTATCACTGTCTGTGTGCTCTTAATAAATTCATGTGTGTATTGATATGGTCCTCTAAAGTGTGGCACCCAGAGAAGAGACCCCTCTTGCCTAGGTCTTTCACTACTTATCAATCAAAGGGCCTGGTTCAGAGCTAGAATAAGTTCTCAACCACAGCTGGGGAAAGATTGCATAATTGAAAAAATATTTAACATCGGCAAGTTTGCTTCCAACCATGGTGAAATAATTGGAATCACACTCTCTCACCATAACCTGTAAACTTAACAGAATATACAAAATAATTGTTTTTAGACGTGGAACATCAGGCAGCACTGGACTGTGATCCTGCAGGAAGGGGAGATAAATGAGGTGAGTCGCATGATTGCCCTGGCTTTCTGTCTGGAGTTGCTTTCTGTCTGGAGTGTTACCTTCTGGAAAGCAGCATGGGGTGGGGGATCGTAAGCAGAGCACAATAGAATCATGAGTGGAAGAGACAGACATTGAAGTTCAAAGCCACCATCTAAGAGGCAGAGAAAACATTCCGGAAATTTGCTCAGGGTTCTTTTCAAGTTCTTTGCTAAACTAAGCCAATTACAGGGTGGAATTCCTCTAGGTCAGGCAAAGAATGACTGGGGAACTGTAAACAGAATGATTTCTAGATCTCACACAGGCCTGGGTGATGCTGAAGTTCTGATCAACCAAAACAATCTACCTACACAGAGCATCTGATAAAACCTCAGAAGAGTCACATCTTAATAATAAAACGAACTAGCCCTGGACTAAAGTTTACTCCACACCTGCCCTAACAGAGCTTTCAATATTCCAAAACTCACAATGTCCAGGATTCAATTAAAAAAATGATTACTAGGCATGAGAAGCAGCAGCAAAATGTGATACAGAACTTAGGAGGATATCAGTCAATAGAAACGGATCCAAAAATGACAGGAATAATGGAATTAGCAGATATTTGGTTAATAAAGTAGCTATTGTAAATATGTTCAAATATATAAAGGAACATAAAACTGAGAAATTAAAAATGCAAAAAACCCCAACAGAAATAAAGACACTCTAGAAATAAAAATATTCAATGTATGGGAAAAAATTCACTGGATGAAATTAACGGCAAATTGCATAGTGCAGAAGAAAATATTTGTGAACTTGAAGCTGAATCAATCAAAGCTATTTAAACTGAAGCACAGAGAGCAAAAAGACTGGAAAAAAACCCGAGCTTCAATAATCTTTGGAAAATATCAAGTAGTCTAATATAGATGTAATTGGATTCCCAGAAAGATGGTGGGATATAAAAATATTTCAGGACCAAGAGAATAAAAAGACAAGCCACAGATTGCCCTTGCAAAAACACATATCTGCGCTTTTTTTTCAGTTTTTTTGGTATTTTTGCAAAACTCATATCTGATGTATTTGCAAACACATATTTGATAAAGGACTTGTATTGAAAATGTAAAAAGAACTCATAAAAATCAACAATAAGAAAGCAAACAACCCAATTAAAAAATGAAGAAGCAGCTGAACAGACGCCTCATCCAAGAAGATGTACAGGTGGTAAGTAATCATGTGAAAATACCCTCAACAGCATATGTCATTAAGGAATTGCAAATTCAAACAATAATGTAATGCCACTATATATCTAGCAGATTGGCCAAAATCCAGAAAACTGACAATACCAAATGTTGACAGGAATTTTGAGATCCTGGAGCCCCAGGAACTTTGATTCATTGCTGGTGGGAATACAAAATGGGACAGTCAGTTTGGAAGACAGTCTTGCAGTTTCTTAAAAATCTAAACATACTCTGACTGTATGGATCCAGCAATCATGCTCCCTGGTGTTTTCCCAAATGAAATGAGAATTTATGTCTACGTGAAAACCTGTACACAAATGTTTATAGCAGCTTTATTCATAATTGCTCCAAATTGGAAGCAACCAAGACGTCTTTCCAAAGGTGAATGGATTAAAAACAAACTGTGTGTTACAGTCTTACAATGGAATATTATTCAGCAATAAAAAGAGATGCACGCTTAGCCATAAATAATATGAAGGAAAAAAATATATTTCTCTGTGAAAGAAGCAGTCAGAAAAAGCTGTATACTCTATGACATTTTGGAAAAGGCAAAAATTGTAGAAACAACAAAAAGATCCGTAGTCGCCAGGGGCTGGAGAAGGGAGGTCAACAGGTGGAGCTGAAGGGATTGATAGGGCAGTGAAACTATTCTGTCTGACACCGTAATGGTGGACACATCAAAACTCAAACAATGTACAACACAAGAGTGAACCCAAATGTAAGCCATAGACATTAGTTAACAATACTGGATCCATACTGGTCTACAAATTATAAACATGTGCCATACTATTCCAAGATGTTAACAGAAGGGGAAACTGAGTGAGGAATGAAAGAGGTATGTGGGAACCATCTGTACTATCTGCTCAATTTTCTATAAACAACAAACTGCTCTAAAAAGTTAAGTCTGGTAATTAAATTTTTTTTAAAAAAAAAACTGAGACTTGGCTGGGCGCAGTGGCTCACGCCTATAATCCCAGCACTTTGGGAGGCCGAGGCGGGTGGATCACGAGGTCAAGAGATCGAGACCATCCTGGTCAACATGGTGAAACCCCGTCTCTACTAAAACTACAAAAAAATTAGCTGGGCATGGTGGCGCGTGCCTGTAATCCCAGCTACTCAGGAGGCTGAGGCAGGAGAATTGCCTGAACCCAGGAGGCGGAGGTTACGGTGAGCAGAGATCGCGCCATTGCACTCCAGCGTGGGTAACAAGAGCGAAACTCTGTCTCAAAAAAACAAAACAAAACAAAACAAAACAAAAAACTGAGACTCAGAGAGGTTGTTCAGTACCACTGTTTAGTGTCATGGTTCAAGCTACAATCCTGGTCCCTTCATTCCAGTTTAAGGGCAAATTCACTTCTTAATGGGGCGTGGGGAGCAGGAACCTTCCACTACACCAGAGCTATGTCCCAAGTTACAAATAAAAGCTACACCAGTTCACTTTTATTCTCATACATGACCATATATGTCAGTTTGCCTGCAATAGTCTTGGTCTGTGCCTGCGGCAGTGTGAATATTAATAGTGCCCCCTTTTCAGTCTTAAACATGATCAGTTTGTGACAATTAATTATATAACATCCAACTGAAGCAGGCATTTTTGGGGAGCATATCCTACACATTGAATACTGTGCTAAGACAATTATAAGCATTATCTTAAATAATACTTTATCAAATAGACACAGTCACTATCTCTATCTCATAGATGCAGACACTGAGGTACTAAAAAGTTTGAAGATGTAATGGCAAACAATTTTGAAACTTGATGAAAACCATAAATCCACAGATGCAAGAACCCTGGTGAATCCAAAGCTATATTAACTATATAAATACACACACACACACACACACGCACACACACACACACACACACACACACACACGCGCACACAGCTAAAAATCATTTAGGAAGATCTTAAAAGAAGCCAGAGAAAAGAGACACATCACACAGAGAAAAACAAGTATGAGAATTATCACAGAAATCATCAGAAACTGTATAAGTGAGATGACAATGGAACATCTTTAAAGTGCTGAAAGAAAAAACTGTAACCAAGCATTTTATATCTGGTGAATGTTTTCTTCAACTAAACAGCACATCCTGCATGCTTCCGTTTTTATTAAATTATAGAAAAGGCCCTGCTAATTTATTGTGACAGAAAGGAGTTCAATGGCTGCCTCACACCAGGAATGGTGGGTGGAGAGTGACTGAAAATAGGGCACTGAAGAATTTGGGGGAAGATGAAAACTGTCTATCTTGATTGGTAACGAAGGTTTGGAGGTTGTCAGAACAAAGGGCAAAGTTGTTCTAAATGCACAGCTGTGTGTCAAAAAGTCATTGAATTGTACGTTCAAAAGAGTTATGTTTAATTAAATTTAATTAATTAGTTAATTAAAACCTCAATGAAATTGATTTTTTAACAAATTATTTTCAACAACTGAAGTACTTTCTTAGTTTCAGTGCCCCTTGGCAAATCTTTGGTTGTTCCACCCTAGTTAAAACTCTCTCATATACATGTATTCCATTCCCAGTTCCAGCTGAATAGGAATCTGAAGCTTAGCCTTTGGAAACTGCCCGACAGTCATCCATCCTTTTTTATTAGCAAGCTGCTATGTTTTGTCTGAAAAATGATTCTCCAACACCCGACTCTAGATCCAAACAAATCCAGAACCTCCCCAGATGTGGTCAGAGTTGTCTGATTCCTGAAGCCTGGTTAGATTTACACAGCTTCTATTCCACCCACTGAGAGCAAGCTGAGGTCTGATCAGCATCACAATGAGAATATGCATGCATACACTGTTTTCATTACTAAATTATAAAGCTCTCTAAATTACATATAACTATTGACTCAGCAGGCAATTCAGAAACACCACTGTTTCTCTTTGTTACATTCTCCAGAAAATCTAAGGAAAAGGTTCTCAAACTCTGAAACTTTTGAGGGTATAAGGATCTTCTATGTAGCCTCTTTATATATAGATACTAACCTCCCCTCACCCCCTCCCTCTCTGCCTTCTCCCACTGAATCAGTAGGACTAGAGTGGAGCCCATTATTTACATCTTAAACAGACACCTGATTCGGGTTTCTAAGGCTCACACTTGAGAAATACTGATCACAGCATTCTAAATGAGCTAGAGGAATTATCTGAGGACTCCCAGGAACAGAACGGGTCAAGGGGCTCACAGAAAAGTCACCTGGAAGCTGAAGCCTGAGAAACTCTTAGAACCCCTAAAGGTAAAAACGAGTTGGAGATTGTTAGAAGAAAAAAAGGGGCAAAGTTATTTTAAATAGACAATGCTAGAAGAAAAGGTTCAGATGGGGTTATCAGAAACTAGTCATGAATCCTGTCCTCTCATTCCATCCCACCACCCTTTGGGGACTATAACACAGGTGTGCTCTTGCTTATTGAAATGCAATACACAAAGTCTTCATCTATCTTGTAATATTTAGTTATCTTATCCCTCTGTGTCTAGGAAGATGGAGATTCACATGCAGGAAGTTTATTAAACAGTCCTCTCTAGGTCAATAGTCATGGGGATAAAAGGATGGAAGATTGGGTAGAAGGAGAATTAATTGTGTCGCAACGCAGATGGCCTCAGCTGATCCCTCAAGGAGCTCTGAAATAGGAATGAGCCCATTAGCAGCATTGTCTTGAGACACTTCTTCCTTGACCAGTCATTGGATATGGCCCAGAAAAAGGGTGAGACCTTAGGCAGAGGACTCTTGTCAGATGAGGCAATTCCTGAAGAAGGCTGATAGCTGAAGACTATGTCAACATAACTCTTAGCAGCAGGAGGAATAAGTCCTTAAGGCCCAACATGGGATCTGAGTGCTGTATCATTTATCATTACCACCACTCTTCCCCGCTCCTTTTTTTGGCTGATGCTTTTTAAGAATCATATTGTTTTTGAAGAACATTCTCAACAGAAAAATTTCCCAATTTTCTAGGCTATTGTTGATATGCTGGTGTTCCAAGATGACCTCTTGCTGCTTCTTTCCTTCCTATTCCATCCTGAAAATGCTTATTTATCCTTCAACTGTCAGCTCATGTCACCTCCTCTGTGAGGCCTTTTGGTTTCCATGAGCAAACACAAGTTTTCCATCTTCTGTGTCCCCAGGGACCTCCAGCTATCTCGGGAAAGAGCTAGTCTTTGCTATTGTTAATGTCCTTTTCACAATTAGAATGTAAAATCCTGGAGGAAGAGAATGGGTCACTATTTCATTTGTGTAGCCCCAGCATTCTACCACAGGCACAGCATCAGTATTTGTTGAACTGGATCCAGTAATATGAACATAGCAATGGCTCCACAATCTTGGTAACATCAGCCCCTCCTTGTGGTCTTAGGGCCTGGCTAAGATGTATGGGTATCTGCAGTAAGCTAATGCTTTGACATTTTGTCAATCATTATTTTTTCACTTGGTCATTTAGTAGGAATAGAGAGAATTTAAATTTTAAAATGTTTGCTTTCAGAAAGAAATTTGATTACCAATGTCCAATGTATTTTCCGTTGGCCAAAGTAAAACCAGTGTTTAAAAAAAAACCTAAGAAAATATCACCTATTCTGATATTGTTTGTCCTTTTTTTCTTCTGTAAATTTATAAATTAGTGTGCTTGAATACACACTAAGAGAATTAAAATTTGTATGATAGAATAAATCATGTACTCTTGGTTAACCACATCATTCATTCTTTAGTTCCAAGTATTTTAGCAGACTGTCAATGTTCAGGTAACTGTGCACAAAATAGCAACAGCTATGTATGGGAGTCTGAGCTATCTGGCTTTGATTTGCCATTTATCCTAGTGATCTTTTTGTTCTCTTTATGGACTGGCAGTGGAGGTAGTTCATGGATAGCCATCCTCATCCTCTGCTTATAATAAGCTTCGGTTTTCTTATCTACAAAATAAGAAAACTCTCAGAAATTCTAAGATCTCTTCCAGCTCTACCATTATTTGATTCTATGGTTTTACCTACACTGAAGCATATGATGGATATTTACATGTAATTTAAAATTTAGACAATGTTGTCATGGAACATGACTTTTATTTAACAGCAGTTTCATTTAGGATCTCTTTTTTAGAACACTCACTCCTAATCTTTGGGCAGCCCAACTAAATATTTTGCTACATTAAAGACTTCACATGAATGTATATGATCTAAAGTATTTTTTTACCAAGAAACCTGTATGCTAGATAAACAAAAAGAGGATAAAAAAGGAAATAGGTAATGCAGACTGCTACTTACAAATGAATTTTCAAACCCTGAGATTAAAATCAGAGTCCTCATCTGTGGGTCTGCATTATGGTACTTTGCAAAGAACAAAAAAGTGGTGCTTGAGAATTGAAGTTAATCTCTCTCTCTTTCTCTCTCCCCCTCACCCCCCATTCTCACATAATACATTTTCTGCAGTTACCAATAAAGGGCTTCTTTTCTGGGGAACTAGAGATACATGTGGAATCTCTAAGAGGAAATGACAAGAAGCTAAGTTAAATGGCGTGCAAAGAAGAGTGAGCTGGAATAAAATGATGTGTTTTGGAAGATGTATGGCATCTTCAAAAACAACACACTTATGGTTTTCTGGTGTCTGTGAAACTTGGGCCAATTCAAGGTGCCATATTTGATAGAACTGAAGAGAAACTGTGTTGCTGGGTTTTTTTCTTTTTCTACGTTCAGTTTTAAAGCTTTATTGCTTTGTGGGAGATAAATTTCTTATTTTAGCATTATCTATCTCCTTCTACAAAATATATTACTATACTCCTTGGCCATTTTGGAGCCAATAACACTTATTTCTCTTTTTGGCTGCCTCCTAATCTTACGATGAATCCTTTTAGGCAACGTTCTTGAAAAACAGGAGATTCAGTGATGATGTAGAATCATAGAATTCTGAAATTGGAAAGGGCCCTAGAGAACAAAAGTGTGCAGCTGCCTTGCAGCTTTGTTTCAGTCTCTATATACAGTAAACCATCCAGGCTAAGTTACATGCAGAGAATGAGCCTTGAGTGGGCAGGAGGACTGTTTGGGTCTAGCTCTAATTTTCCAGCCAGCCAGCTGAGGACTATGAACAAATCAAAGGTTAACTCTCAGTGACCCGTTGCTTAGGCTTGAGTGAAGCATTTCATCTTCAGTTTTCTCATCTGGAAAATGAGGGGTTGCATTAGATAATCTCAAGGGCCTCTTTCAACTGGGAACATTCTGTCCTTTCCTGATGCCACGCCCAAAACCAAAACAGTGTGTATTTCTCTCAACTGCCTGCTTGAATTGCCCATTGACTTGGAAAAACTCAACGTAGACAAAAATCTGGAATTTTGAAAGAAATAATTTATGCGATTGGTATTTGTGTTATAAAAGTACCCTTTCCCTTATAAACATAAATTCCCTTTAAATAATTATTAAATATGTTTTTACTTTACAACAATAAGCTATTCACACAACTTTTCAGGAATGCACGTTTGATAGCAAGTCAGGTGTGCCCCTAATAATTACCACCCTTTATTTTACTGTCTCTTCCACTCCAACCTCATGTTTCTAGCCTTAGGAATTGTATTAGTCCATTTTGCATTGCCCTAACAGAATACCTGAGGCTGCATAATTTACAAAGAATAGAGATTTGTTGGTCTCATGGTCCTGCAGACCAAGCAAGAAACATGGTGTCAGCATCTGCTTCTGGTGGGGCCTCGGGAAGTTTACAATCATGATGGAAGGTGAAGCAGAAGCAGGCATGTCATGTGGGGGGAGAGGGAACAAAATTGATTGAAGTGCCAGACTCATTTTTTAACAATCAGATCTCATTGTAATTAATGGAGTGAGAACTCAATCATTACCACAAGAGGGCACCGAGCCATTTATGAAGGATCTACTCCCATGATCCAAACACCTCCCACCACGCCCCACCGCCAACACTGAGTATCACATTTCAACACGAGATTTGGAGGGTACAGATATCCAAATGATATCAACAAGGTCTCACCATAACTTTTTATTATTTGCAATTTCTTACATACCCCCCATCTCACTTTCCTCTGAGTCACATAGCTCAGCATCATTTTCTTCTGCATTGACTACATCCTTTTTTCCTTGCTCATTATCTTTTTCTCCTATCTTATTGTTTCCACTGGCTCTTGTAGCTCATCCTGGAGTTCTATAGAGTTCACTATGGGACATCTGGTTCACTCCAAATACCTAATTCAAGCTTGTCTTATCTGTTCAGGCTGCTACAACAAAATACAGCATACTGAGTGGCTTACAAACAATAGAAATTTATTTCACACAGTTCTGGAGGCTGGGAAGTCCAAAATCAACATGTTGGGAGATTCAGCTTCTGTGAGAGCCTGCTTTATAAATGGCTCCTTCTCACTGTGTCCTCTGATGGTGAAAGGGGCAAGGCAGTTCTCTGGGACCTCTTTCAGAAGGGCACTAATCCCATTCATGAGGATTCCACCCTCATGACTAATTACCTCCCAGAGGCCCTATCTCCTAATACTATCATCTTGGGGGTTAGGACTTTAACATATGAGTTTTGGGGGAACATAAACATTCAGACCACAGCAAAACTCAACGTCAAAATGAGCCCTGCTCCCTTAGTCTATGCCATCACTGTTGTGAAACTCAAGTGAAGTGCCTCCCCACAATTTAACTGACGTTCACCCCATTCCTTGTTTTCCTCTAAGTTTCAATAGATGTAAACTCTTTCTATGTCCATAGGTTATACATGTTTTTACATTGTCCCTGAGACAAATCAAATTAGCAATTTTGTAAACAAGAAAAATAGGATTTCTCACTTGGATATATTGAATATATTAAGTTCTTTGAAAAAAGGTGCTATAAAACTCTAGAATGTTATTATTGATTTGTTGTCAATGAGAAAACAATATCATTCTTAATTAACTTCTCAAAAAATGTGCAGCTCTCCTAAAAGAGAAAAGAGATCCATTTTCCAGGAGAGGTTTCTATACTTCAAGAGCCCTACTAGAAATTTATCTCTTGATTCTAAATCTAATAAAGGTGTATATCCTACATTTTGCCACACAAGTTAAAGTCCTCAGAATTTTTTACATGTAAGTTCTGTGGAGTTTGGTTTTTATGTGCCCATACCACAGTGTCACTTATCAGGCCATTTTCATAGCAGAAATCCCATTTTAAGGTAAGAAGTAGATCCAATATGGAAATAAAATGCTTCATTTTTTTTTTCCATTAAAAGTGGACATATACGTCCAGGGTTTATTTACTTGGAATAAGGCTGCAATCTGTGGTGTCATTCCTGGTATGACATTTCCAGGATTTTCCCAAAGTACTAAGGTTTAACTCTCATACCAGCTTGCAAGGATCATTGAATTTAAAGTGGGAAGGCCCCTACAAAATTATCCAATTATTCCCACTCATTGTATAGATGAGAAAGACTAAGCAGAGAGACTAAGCAGCTTGCCCAGTGTCACACAGGAAAGACAAAAACTCAAATGTCTGGATTCCTAGACCAGCGCTTCCTTCCACAATGCCTTCCCAAGATTCCATTTTGATTTTGGTCTCAGTTGTGCCTTTTATGTGGGTAATTCAAGGGTTCTTATGTTCTAATAAGATAGCCTAGTGGATGGCTGTGGCAACACAGCATAACAGACATGTACATTTTTAAAGAGGCAGCACCCTGATACAGGGCCAAGTGCAATGAATTAGATATCTGAAACTTAGGGTTCTTCCTATTCATGGGTTGCCATGATCAAGTTGTTCAGCCTCTCTAGGTCTGACCGTCTTCAGCTGGAAAATAGAAAGCTAAGAAAAAGATCAAATGAAATAGGGTAGGTGGAAGCAGCTGGCACATATCTGTGTTCAATAATATTTGTTCGATCTTCATTGCCCCGATAATTCAAACACCCAAGTAAAGGGGAGCATGGGACCTAGAAAATGACTTGAATTCTGATTCCTTTTCTCAACAAATTATTCCAATGTACCCACTCAGTTAAATATTTATTAAGCACCTACTATGTGCCAGCCAGGCACCCTGCTTGGTTCAAGGATAAAATGGTAACAGAATGACATGGCTATTTTACAGATTGGTAGAGGAGACAGAAAAGTAAGCTGCAATGACCTGCTGTGACGACACAGCACAGAGGAGGGGCCCTTAACTCAAACCGCTTTATGTGGGGATGCTTCTCAGAGGAAACCAACTGTGAGAGGAGACCTCACAAAGAAGTAGGAGTTACCCAGACAGAGGACTGGGAAGGGTGTTCCAGGAAGATAGAAAACAACATGAAGAACCAGAGGCAAGAGAGTTAAGCACTCTAGGTGAAATGAAAGAAATTGATTATGTTATGATTAGAATATGAGGATGGGGGCTGGAGAAGAGGCTGGAGCTAGGTCTTATAGGCCACTTTAATGCACTTCAAGCTTTTCCTAAGAGCAATAGAAAATTTCAAAGACTTGTAAGTAAAAAAGTGAAACAATTATATAAATGGTTTTCTTGATGAGGAATCAGACTTTAATTTTGAGGGTTTCTTATTGGCATAATATCTATGCATATTCATTTCAGTATTTAAATAAGTCCTTCTCATTTGCCCCAAATTCATGTAAAGCATTCCTCAAATTATATCCATCACCATTGGACCTTCATCTTTTAGACAAAAATTGCTAGGCAAATTGCTTACATTTTACTCAAAATGACAGCAGGCTCCATAATTACAAGTGACCAGTCAATCAGGATAAAAAAAACCCTTAAGAAATAAATGCACGCACTGCAAAAATACAGTTGAAACTTTCAGCATTCAAATGAAGAAGAAAAGGCAAGAATGATTGGGATAGGAAACCAAAGAATAAACAGATGAAAGGACATGTGAAAATATATTCTAAACAGTGAGCCTATAAAATCACCACACCCAGCCAATTTGCAAGAGGCAGGCAGTTCTGAAATGCTGGAGGACCATGAATTAGCTTTGCCAGATGAACTAGGTCATGCCAAGCAAACTGGGACCTCAGTGGAAAAAAGATAAATTTGTGCTTGCCAGGAGTGATGCCATGACCAACAGACTTTTCCTGAACCTGAGCCTAGAATTTGACTTTGCCAACGCACCCAGTGGTGAATCAAGACCTATCCCCTCTGCATTTGGGAGCCAGGAGAGAGCACTACATGTAGGTATCAGAAACCTTCTGTGAGTAGGAGAGCATGGCCATCAGGTGGGCCCTAATTTCAGTTTGGTTTTGTTTTCCATCATAAAAATCCATGAGCTATTATACTTTCTAGCCAGCTTTATTGGAATGTCTTCTACACACTTAACAACCTATAAAGCAAATAGGAATAGTAATCATTTGCAGTAATAGAGTATCTTTCCCTCAAAGCTTCAGATTTTAAGCACAGCATTTTTTGGGGAAAGTACTTCCCTCAAGCTGAAGGTTTTATTTTGTTGAATAAAAGGATTTATGGTTCACAAACAATGGGGGTGGTAGCAGATGCAGGAGAAAGAGTTGAACATCAAGAGGCCTTCAGGGTTAGAAATGTGATGGCTGTTTCAGGAAACGGGGATAAGGAAAGTAAGAAGGGCTGTTTGCAATTTCTGCTAATTTCTAACTCTTAGCACTTAGTTGCTTAATTGCATACATTATACACAACTTTTTAACATTATGCATAAAGTACAAGTTTATTGCCCCCAAATTTGGAAAATATAGATACAAAAGAGAAAATATAATTCCACCACTGAAAGAGAATCACTGCTAATACTTTTGTATCTATTGCTCCAAATTTATAGCTATAGAAAACTATAGCTCTCGCTTTCTCCTTATACATA
>NW_016107470.1:2265961-2273100 GCF_001604975.1 Cebus imitator | reverse complement strand
TTGAGAAAGAGTCTTGCTCTGTCACCCAGGCTTGAGTGCAGTGGCATGATCTTGGGTCACTGCAGCCTCTCCCTCTCGGGTTCAAGCGACTCTCCTGCCTCAGCCTCCCAAGTGCCTGAGAGTACAGGCGCACACCACCACATGCAGCTAATTTTTGTATTTTTAGTAGAGACATGGTTTCACTGTGTTGGCCAGGCTGGTCTCGCACTCCTGACCTCAGGTGATCCACCCACCTTGACCTCCCAAAGTGCTGGCATTACAGGCGTGAGCTACCATGCCCAGTCAGTCTTTTTATTCTTAACGCTTCTGAACATTACTCCTTGAGCTAGAAGCTTGATGAAGGTAGGGATTTTGCTAGTGCTTATGCATTGCTGTTTTCTTTTTATTTTTTTCTGGTATTTTTTAAAAAAATTCTTAATTCCAGTAGCTTTTGGGGTACAAGCGATTTTTGATTACATGGATGAATTGTATAGTGCCAAAGTCTGAGATTTTAGTGCACCCATCACCCAAGTAGTGTACATTGTACCCAATATGTAGTTTTTTATCCCTCATTCCCCCCACGATTTGCCTTCTGAGTCTCCATAGTCCATTATAACCCTGTATGCCTCTGTTACCCATAGCTTAGCTTCTACTTATTAGTGAGAACATACAGCATTTGGTTTTCCATTCCTGAGTTACTTCACTTAGAATAATGGCTTCCAGCTCCATCCAATTTGCTGTAAGAGACATTATTTTATTCTTTTTATGGCTGAATAGTATTCTAAGATGTCTATATACCACATTTTTAAAATCCAATAATTGGTGGATGGACATTTAAGTTGGTTTCATATCTTTGCAACTGTGAACAGTGCTTCCATAAACATATCTCTGCAGGTGTCTGTGCTGTTTTCTTAGCATTTAGACTAGCAACCTTCCTGTGGTGGATAGTCAATAAATATCTATTGGCTGAATGGATAACTATTCAGCCAGGCAAACTTCCTATGGTAGATACTCAATAACTATCTATTGACTGGATAAATACTGTTTCATGTGAGTCAAGTATAAAAATTTATGCCTGTGGTATATTAATATATAATACAGTATAAATAATTAAACACACAATTAGTGTCCTAGTTCTGCCATCTGTATGTGCTAATCCTATCCACCCCTGGTCAAATGCTCCCCTCTGTCAACTCTTCCTCAGCCTTCCCTCTGGCTGTCTCCTTCCTCCTCTCAGTGCTTCCTCGAACTTCCATAGAATATTCTTTACTTCTTTTTGGCACTTAGCATTTTCCATCTTGCTTTATATATGTTTAGTTCATATTTCTCTATCTTGATACAGTGCAGCTGCAGGGTAGCAGCTTTGTTTATATTTGTAATAATAACAAAACGTAATTCTGTGTATGTATTAATTATTTAATGTATGTCAGGGACCATACTAAGTGTTATATGTACATTATAATCTTTAATATGCTAAATAATCCCTTAATATTAGTATTATGATTATCTTCATCTTATGAGTTATCTGAGCCTTAGAAAGGCAAAGTGGCTTGCCCAAGGCAGAAATGAGCCTCATGCTCAAGGCTCTATGATTCCTGAATCTGTGCTTTGGTTACGCTATCTCTACAGCCTCCTCTCCCCTCATCTCCTACTCCCAGGACATTTGCAGCAGTGCCTTGTGTAGATGGTAGTAGTTGTTCAATGAATTCTTGTTGAATGAATAAATGAAACATGGATAACAATTGAACATGAGTTGACTACTGATGGAAGCATAAATACTGAGACTGGGATGTTTAACACAGATTGGTCTGGGAGTCCAGACGGAAGTGAAAGCACAAATTTGGGGAAATAGTCCAAAGCAGTTCATAGAATTTTCTCCTACTTGATAGCCAGGAGACATGAGCACAATGAGTCTTTGTCTAGACAAAATTCAAGGTAGTTTGGAAGGAGATGCCAGTCCAAACACAAGTAAGAACTTGATGGTAAAAATGGTGCTTTTTCAGAAAGGCTGATGCAGTTGGGAGTAATAACAATAAACAAAAAATTGGAGACTTAGAGTAGGAAAGATGAGAGTTAAATCAACAAACAATTAGAAAGGAGAAATTGGGATAGTGTCAAAAAGGAAGGGAACTGCAGGAAAAATTCTAGAATCTTGAAGCAGTGAACAGAAACTTGCCAAGCTATCAGAATGAGTCTTCATTTACTATAAAAGCAGAGGGATTGACATAGTAACAATTTTCTTTCCAGCCCCTCTAGCTTTGAAACTATAGCAGAGCTCCACTTGTATCCCCTTGGCCCTTACCAGTCAGTCTGACTTCAGGAGGCCAGCACCTGCCTTCCTCTGCCTAGAGCCCATGCATGGGTCACAAACTCAAAGTATAAGGGTGTTAAGCCAAGCAGCCCTCAACCACTCACTGGCAGGAGCTGGTGAGTAAACACCCCAGATCTCTTATCACTCTGGTAGAATAACTTAGAGATGCACATTGTAGACTACCTCCCAGAGCTCCCCAGAGAGAATAAACTTCATTGCCCCCAATGGGAAACTGTTTGATACATATATTATTGATTTGCTGCTTTATCTTTCCTGTTTCATTTTCTCACTTCTCCATCAGTATTTCCTAGGATCACCTCCCAAAAAATTATGTGCCCTGAAATCCTTGTCCAAGAGCCCTGATTCTATAGGGGAAAGCAGGACACTCTTTGGGAGCAGAATATATACACAGAGGCCCCTTACATCTCTGCCTTCTCCTATACAGCACCTCTCCATTTAGGAGTGTTGGCAGAGGATGGCAGCTAAGAGACCGAAGTCTTGACAATACAGAATGTGAAATAATTTCAGAGTATGACTCCCATCTTTTTAAAAGACAAGCCAAAATTAAGTAAGCCCTATATTTCAGAGCCCCAGCCCTAACACATTTTCCCAAAGCTTTTTAAAAAATGTAGGTCTGCAACTAAAGGATATACAGAAAAACCCTATGGTCATATAAGTTTAGAAAATGTTGGGTTAAACAAAGTCAAGATTTTTACAGCAGGAGTTTTTCTAACCTTTTTTCTGCTAATGAGGTGCTCAACATAGACAAAAAGGGGATACAGTATGGACCATCAACCACATTATTTGTTCATGAATCTCTGGAGGGGCCAGCAGTCCACAGAACACACAGAAGAAAACCCTGCCTACCTCCAAAATAATCCATAGATAGCCCATTAACAGTTCAGTCATGTCTCCTGATTCAGCCCCGACATCAACCACCCTTTCATTTCTCTGCCCCCATCTGCAGCACAGTCTTCAAAGCAAAAATGTTCTCAGAATTCTCAAGCTTTCTTTGCATGCTTCCTTGAATACTGTCTTTCACTTTTACACCTGGTAAAATCCTCTTGGTTGGTCTTTCCAAACCCACACAAAGATTACTTCCTTTGAGCAAGTTTCCCCCAACAAGCCTCTTATTCACCTTTGTGTTTCCATGATTTTGCACAGGACCCAGAACCTACACAGCAGTACTTGTGTGAATGAATTAAAGAAACAAGTGAGTGAAATGAAGTGATCTTGGACAAGTCATTTATTTGAGTTCAAAGCAAGGAATAGAATGTGGTCCTCTCATTCATGGTCCATAATCATTCTCTGTCCACATCCCAGAAGTCAAAGACATTATTTAGAGGATGTGATGATTCTTTTCAAAAATTGTGGTAAAATATACATAACATAAATTTTACCTCCTTTGTCATTTTAAAGGTACAGTTTAGTAGTATTAAGTACATTCACATTGCTGTGCAAACAATCTCCAAAACTCTTCATCTTTCAAAGCTGAAACTGTGTATCCACTGACTGAAAACTTTCTATTTTCTCCTCCCTCAACCCCTGACAACCACCACTGTACTTTCTGTCTCTAATTCTACTACTCTCAGTACCTCATATAAGAGAAATTATGTAGTGTTTGTCTTTAAATGACTTATTTCATTTAGCATAATGCTCTCAAGGTTCATCCCTGGTGCTGCGCATATCAGAATTTCCTTCAAGACTGAATAATATTCCATTATATGTGTATCCCACATTCTGTCAATCCATTCATACACTGATAGACACTTGGGTTGCTTCCACCTTCTGTCTATTGTAAACAGTGCTGTTAGGAACATGGCTGTACAAATATCTCTTCAAGATCCTGATTTCAATTCTTTGGGGTATATTTAGTGACTCTTTTTGGAGTACAGTGAAGTTTTAACATTTTCCTTCACAATCAGAAGGGTGCTAAATGAAAACCTAAACTCTTGCTTGGTTAGCTATCACCAGAAGCACAAAAACAGCAATTACAAAACATTGTGTCAGTTAGAACTTTTTGCTTACCTGTGACAGAAAACAACTTGCACCAGCCAATAAGGAGATTTATTGGAAAGGTCTGAGGATATCTTGTGGTACCCAATGAAGAGTCAACGCCACAAGAAGAAATGTACCCCTGGGCCTTAGGAACAGCTGGAACTGAGTGCCCTCAGGATCTTCCAACTCTACATCTCCTCTGTGCTTGACTGCTCCATTTTTCTCACTACATACTGGCTCTACCTGGAAGAAAAATGGCATCCAACTCCCCTCACTTTCACATCTGTGGCTTCAGTCTCTATAAAGAAACAGAACCAATTCTTTCTCAGTCCCAAATCCAGTATCTCACAGAAAAGACTCATTGTCCCTATTTTTGTTAAGTTCCCATTCTCCCAATGTTGTGTCTAGGAAGGCATAGCCAAATTGCACAAAATGGCTGCTCCCAGTTCCAGGCCATCCATGGATATGTGTATTGGGGAGGGCAGGCAAGTACCAAAATGTCACAGGTATCAAATGACCATAAGTCTACTAACACCTCAGTAGAAGGACTGCAGGATGGAAAGCAGTGGGATGAGAAAGTCTCCAAACACCCACATCCCTGATGAACACTCCCATTGGGTAAAAGGGAAGGGGTTGTGTAGGCAGCAGTGAGCTCTGGAGTAGAAGAACACATTAATCAAAGTCCTGTCTCACCAACTAAATGAATCCACAGATAATGAGGCAGAAAAAAGGCCTGCAAGCCCTGAGATCTCTTTAGACAAGTTTTTGTGTCATACGGCAAGTCCAGCAAGAGACCTGAGAAAAAGAAAAGGAAAATTAGGGCTCCCACAATTTCAAGGAAGGCCAGAGGCCAAGATTAAAATCAAAGAATGATGACACCCAGAGAAATCCTGGACTGTAACATTTCCATGAGAGAACACCCAGGCTCAGGTACCTCCGAGGCATCTTATTCGACAATTAGGCAGAGAAATGCAGTTGGTCACAGGAAGTGGAAAGAATAGTCTAAAACTATTGCTAGGAATCAAAGCTAAACCCTGCATCACTAAAGCCCTGTCTCTGGTAAACCGTTTCCCCTGTTTGTTCATTGATTCTGAATGTTAAGTAAGTCTTTCCAGCAGTGGTTCCAGGGTGCTGAAGCAATGAATCTCAGACAGCAAATGAAAAATGAGGGCTGCAAAGTTCAAGCAATAATAGAAAATTAAATCTTAACTGAGCTGCTGTAAATATCACAACCAGAAAACAGAGTGCATCAGCAAACTGCACTGGCAGGGAGGGTAATGAATTTCTCCTCTCCAGGCAAAATTTATCTGTGGTGCATAATAGAGTATTCTCGGGTCTGGAGGTGAGGAAAGGGTTGATGAGGAGAGAGGGAGAAAGAAAAACAAGTGGTATTTGTAAATTAAAGTATCTCTTTAGTAAAGATTACTTTTTCTCAGCCAAAGCCAACAACCCAGCTCAAATAACCCTTCTACAGTAACTCACCTAATGCAAACTTCCACAGCCTATTAGCTGCAGCCCTTGCACTGCACTCAGCATTTTAGGTTATCTGTAGTTATTTGTAGACATGTCTTATCTCCACAATAAGACTATAAACTCCTGGAAGGCAAGGGAGGGGAGTTGTTTCCTTTATCCATCTTCATGTACCCCGCAACATATAGAATAACTAGTATTTATTGGCTCTTTCAACATGCCATGCACCATGTGAGACACTGCAGTGTCGTCTTCCTATGAGATCCTTCCAAATACCCTGCAAGGTGAGGAGGACTATCACATAATACCAAGAGGAGACTGGAGCTCAGAGAAGTAAGTAACTTGCTCAGATTCACACCATGACAGAACTGAGATTTGAACTTAAGTCTACTGAATTCCAAAACCTATATTCTTTCCTCCTTGATACACTACCCAGTTGGCAAACAGAGATCCTATTTTTCAATAGGCATGCTGATTTCTCCAAACCACGTCCTCTGGTAAATGTTGTACATATATTATTTCAATTACCCTTCACCACAGCCCAGGAGTTTGGTAGCATTATCATCCCTATCTCGCAAATGAGAAAACTGAGGCACAGAAAGTTTAGTAAAATCATCTAAAAATCTAATGGCTTATAGTAAGTGGTGGCATCAAGATGCTGACCCACTCTGCCAGGCTCCAGAGTGTGCTTAGTCATCACTCTGTGTTGATTTCAAAATAAAAAATAAACACACACACACACATCCCACATCACATGTTTTCAGCAACTCCTCTGTGTTAGAACACAATTTTGTAATTTAACCCTTATTACAATCCTCAGAGCAGAAGCAAGTATTCAATAAACTATAAAATTAAAGAATAATGCAAGATAAAGGGGCACAACCATCACCAATTGCTAAATTTAAAAAAAAAAAAAATCCAGAGACTCCTCTGTGTTTGCACTGGTAACACCATGGGCCACAGCTATGGAGGACGTGGGAAAATAAATTTGAGTATTAGAAACAAAGACAAATAAGGGCAATCCAGACAATAGAAAGAAAAGATTTTCGCTTTCTAAAATGAGTGTTGTATAAAATCAATAATGGCCCATCTCAAGTGAGACAGGTCTCCTGTTTTCCAACAGCATCTTAAAAGAACTGTGTTAGAAAATAAGCATTTACAAATAAAACAAACGCAAGTCTCCAAGTTAGCCTCAATTTTATATCAGAAACATAGCCCTGTTAAGTGGATGACAAATCTTTTTTTTCCCCCTGATGTAACCGGGGGATAGGAGCAGGTCTGCGGGGATCCCAAAGAGTCTCACTGTTCCCCAATCGGATGTGTTTTCCCAGGTCCTTGAGCCTCACTCACCCAAGAATGGGAGAGGGCCTTGGCGTCACCG
>NW_016107470.1:2253238-2265860 GCF_001604975.1 Cebus imitator | reverse complement strand
AGGGAGGGAAGAGAGAGTGAGCACTCCCATGCTGTCATGGGAGGGAATCCAGAGATGGAGTCCGCACAGGTAAAGAGAGAGAGAGAGGGAAGGCTCCCATGCTGCTGTGGGAGGGGATCCCAGAGAGGGAAATCCGTATAGGTAAGGGAGTAGTGGGACGGTAACCCACAAGTTACTCCCACCCCATTCAAGTTCTCCTCCAGTGAGAGGAATTTCTTTAAACTTCCACTGGAGTGAGTGACTGATCTTTGACTTTGATGTGGGATTGGCTCCCCAGCCCACAGTCTTCCCATAGCTTTTCACGGGCTTTCTAAACAAAGGAAGCTCACCTGGGCAGTCCACCTAGCCCATGCACATGAAAGTTAGACAAAGAACTCTAGTCCCCAAATGGGGACGTGAATGAAGGCAGGTCGGGAATGTAGCTGGGAAGTTCTTGCTTTTGAAACCATGCCCCTTGTGCACTCGAGAAGAGAAGTTAACATAGTCCCTCACTGAGATGGAGTTTTCACTCTTGTCCAGGATGGAGTGCAATAGAACAATCTCAGCTTTTTGCAACCTCCGCCTCCTGGGTTTAAGTGATTATCCTGCCTCAGCCTCCCTGGTAGCCTGGATTACAGGCATGCGCCACCACACCCAGCTAATTTTTTGTATTTAGTAGAGACGGGGTTTCACCATGTTGGTCAGGCTAGTCTCAAACTCCTGACCTCAGGTGATCCAGCAGCCTCGGCCTCCCAAAGTGCTGGGATTACAGGCATTAACCACTGCGCCTGGGCAAAAAATCTTCTACAGGCTACATCAGATGAATTAGATAATAATAATGGTAGTCTTGGAAGGGTAGAGGGACTCAGACAAAAAATAACAATGCCCTGTAATCCCAGCACTTTGAGAGGCCAAGGCAGGCAGATCACTCCTGGTCAGGAGTTTGAGACCAGCCTGGCCAGCATGGTGAAACCCTGCTTCTACTAAAAATACAAAAATTAGCCAGGTGTGGTGGCACATGCCTATATAGGTCCAGCTACTTGGGAGGCTGAGACAGGAGAATTACTTGAACCCAGAAGGTAGAAGTTGAAGTAAGCCGAGGTCATACCATTGCACTCAAGCCTGGGCAATAAAGCAAGATACCATCTCAAAAATATATAAATAAAAATAATAACACCTTCGTTCTACTCTGGCTTTTCCAGCTTTCTCAGTTTTTTGTGCTCTCTACCACTTGTTTATCTGCCACCCTAGAGGAAAGCATGGCCATAGTACCCAGCTGGGCCAATGAAGTATGACCAGCAGTGATGTGTCACTTTCAGGCAGAAGCTTTAAGAATCAGTGCGTGATTTGCAATGCTTTCTCTTCTTTTGCCATGATGACGAATGATGTTCTAGATGGTATTTGTCCATCACCCTGCATCACTGAGTATAAATGAAGAAGAACAGAGCCCCCCACTAACCCACAGAGGAAACTACATGAATGAGGGGGGAAAATGTTGTTTTAAGCTACTAAGATTATTGTTGTCTGTTATTGCAGCGTAACAGCCCAACCTAATTGATACATGAAGCGCTAACCCTAGGCAAGTAATTTTATCTGCCTGGGTATCAGCGTCCTCATCTGCAAACCAAAGGAATTTGCCTAAAAGAGGGGTAATCTGGGAACTCATAAGTGGGTTTCACAATGACAATGAATTTAAAAAAAAAAAAAAAAGATAAGAGTGTGTGCGCAAGTGTGTGGGTAAATGAGAAAGAGAAAGGGGGTCATGGTGGGTGCCTGTAGTCCCAGCTACTTGAGAGACTGGGGCAGGAGAACTGCTTGAGCCCAGGAGTTCGAGACCAGCCCAGACATCTATAGTGAGACCCTGTCTCTATTTTTAAGAAAGTCAGAGAGAGAGAACAAGCAAGACAAAATACACATTTTTCTTTTTGAGAGAGGGTTTATAGCTTTTTCAAATTTTAAGAGGGTCTGTGTTACTCAAAATTAGGTTGAGAACTTAAACAATCCTTAAGGCCATTTCCAACTCTAATGTGCTTTGTGGCTTCTCAAGTAGGGAAAAAACAGTTAATCAGGTTCCTCTCTGATCTGGTATTTCAGGACTTGCCTTGAGTCGGATTTTATAAAGGTTGTTTTCCAATAATTACGTTTAAGAGTTCTGCTTAATATAATTACAAATATCAAAATCTCAGGATATTCCTGAATGAAAACGGGATTCAGAGCAATTTTTTTTTAACCAAAGAAGGAGAGTTTCTTCGAAAACTGAAAACAAAGACCCAGATCTCATTTGGCAGGTAGGACAGAGTTGGAGCGACTCTTTATAGAAAGAAGGAGGCACTCCTCCAAAAACATGTTCCCACACATGCATGAATGCCTGAAAGGCCAGAGTGTAATACTTTAGCTAAAAGCCATGCGCTTTCTTTAACATGAAGGCAGTGGCGTAGACACAGTTCATAGAGAGAGCCTGAGTTTTACAGATGGGCATCTGCAATCTGAGTTAAAGCCCAGAGTTACATGGAATTTCAACATGCTGTTGGGCTATTTTTTTCATCTATAAAACAGGGACAATAGTACTCAGCTCTAACAGGAAGAGTCTCCACAGAAAATAGATACTACACGCAAGGTTACTGAGGGGAGTTTCATGAAGGACTATTTACAAAGATGAGCTCAGAGTTAAGAGAAACCAGCGAGGCATGCTGAAGCCTCTGGGACTGGTCAGAGCAGAAAACCTTTTATTGCTCCCACAGCTGAAGGGGCAAGATAAAGAAGGGTTATTCTAAAGAGTAGAGAGCCAAAGCTCGAGCTATAGGAAAGGGCTACACAAAAGATCCCCGGCCTTACAAGGGAAACAGGCATAGCTCATCCTGGCCCAGCAGGGAGAAAGCCAGAAAGGAAAACACTTTGATCATATTCTCTTTTCATCTCCCTGCTGGTGCCTCACCATGGCCAAACCCAAGCAAAAAGCAATGGGCAAGGTAGCCTGTTGACATGGTCATAGAAGTCAGTCTCCTGTGGCAGAGAAGGATGGAGAAGGGTGGGGAGAGGATATAGAGGAGAAATGAGCACTCTAGCCTAAAGAATGCTGAAGTAGGCTTGGCCATGCCACATCACTATTGGTCTAAGCCCATCTCTGCCCTTTGTAACCAAGCATCTTGACAGGCATCTTGATGAATTCTAGTTCCTTCATAATCTGAATCTGACTTCCTTTCCATTATATTGCCCACTGTTCTCTTCCATCTACTCTATAGAATATGGGAAAAACACATTTATATATATTCTCATTAATCCTCTTAACAACTCACCAGGTAAGTGTTATTTTCCCATTTTCAAGAAAGAATGAAAGCTCAGATAAGTGGACTTCCCTTACCCACCATCACAGACCTGTTATGCTGAAGAACAAGAATTCAAATCCATGTCTACTGGATACGAAGGTCCACATTCTCATCCTATCCGACCCTGCAAGGCTTTTGGTCCTAGCTTTGATTCTAATTATTTTGTACCCTTGGATAAATCTCTCACCTTTCTGCACCTTTTGCTGTTTTTTGAAAAGGATTTAATTTTACCTGTCCACAATATTGTTGGGACAAGATGAATGGGAAATAGAGGAGAATAGTGATAGAGTGGTTTCCAATGACTGTGAAACTATCCACCTGTTTCTATTCTTTGTGAATCTTGCAATGACTATTTTTTTTTTAAATGAGACCCAAGCATTCTCTTTGGTTTGGAATTGGAAATTCATCCACCCACTCTAAGTCAATAGCCCCAGAGGGAGGAGTTTCTAGCTGTCTGTCTGTCTATTCTCTCTGTCTGTGCATTTGCAGTTTTCTTTCCACATCTGCTCTCCGAGACCTCAGCAGCACCTTCTCCTTACAAATTGCTGCCAAAATGTCTCCCACATTAATAGTAAGTTTCTGGAGTCACCATCATCATTAGCCTAGGATATTTAACGCTAGTTTAACTACACATACTAAGCTCTAAAGTAGTCAGAAACCTAAAAATAAGAGGTTCTTTTTTCCTATTTCCTGGCTCCCAAGTGTGTTCAGGTTGCCAACATCAAGCAGGAAAAAGGCAAGCTTCTGTGACCCAGGAGCTGAGCTGCATCAGAGAACCATCCTTCTTTCTAAAACAAAATCTTAAATCAAGCAACTCTGCAGCACAGGCCCTTCCCCCACCCCCAAGTGTAGGTTTTCATCTTAGACAAAGGAAATAATTGGATTCCTGTGCTGAGCTCTGTGATCTACTGCTGCCAGCTGCATTGCTGCAAAACCATTAACTCCTTGCCGAGCATTTTATCTCTATAGCAGGAAGAGGTAAAAAGGAGAAACACATTGTTTAGGCCAAGTCAAAGGAAAACATTTTTTAAGTGATGCAGTGTAAATCCCAGTAACATGGCATCCATTTGAACCAGCCTGAAATTATGACCAAGATTTAAGGATGAAAGCCAGAGAACTTAGAAGAGAGCAGATTTCCGCCTTCAAGAGCAACCCGTACATCACCCAGGGGTTGTAGGGAGTCTAGAATTCCAGCATGAGCTGTTTCTTTCCCTCCCTTTGACTCTTGGCTTCCACATTCTTCTCTAAGAGGTCGTAGCCCTCCAAGTGAGAAATGAAGCAAGTCACTTCACTTCCCCTGACTGCGTTTGTGCCTCTATGCACTGGGGCTTTAAATGTTCATGAGCTCCTCTCTCAGGACAATGTGAATTAAACATCTATAGCTGGAACAGTAGGGGCTGGAAAAATGCCAAGGCAGATGCAACTGAGACTCTGTCTGGAGAAGTCTTCGACAGAGCATTTGGAATTAATTCATAAATAAAGGTTATAGATAAATGAAAAATACTGATTGACAAATAGGGGTAACTTGATTCTACCTGGGAACCATGCAACATGAACACTCACCAGGCATCTCTCTGCAGTTATAATTATCTTTCATATGAAAACAAGGCCCAGTGAAAATTAACTCTTCCTTTCTGTTTAATGATTTGAGGCTCAGTCAGATTTGGGGCTGAGAAAGCTTTGAGGATGTGGCTAATGATGACTCTCTCTCCAAACTCTCTTAGAGTCTCTCCCAGTGTTACCTATGCAACACACACTTGAGTCACAGAAGTCAGCACAACTTCTCTCTCAAATAGTATGCTGGATCCATACAGATAATAGGTTCAACAAAAGCCCAAGATTGAGCAAAATGACTAAAGTTTGAGGAATGTCTTTGAGAGTCTCCTATTTTTCTAATCCAATCTTTGCTGCATAATACTTCAAATTTAGAGATCACATCTTGTCACTTCTTTTAAATATTATTTTTCAACTGCTTTTGGTTAAGACAATTGAGGTTGGCACCTCTATTTGAACATCTGCTAACTATTAGTAGAAGAGAGATTCCTCCCTGCTCCTGGGGGGACCCTGAAAAACAGACTTAAGTCCCCTTTTCCCTTTAATGAGAGTTAGTTGACCTTAGCCTTGCATCCTTTTGCTTAACTCTTCCTTCAAACCTTCTAAAAAAATGTTCAAAACATATTTCATTTGGGAGGTTTTCACAAAGAACATGGGTTTGCCTGGCCACCCTCTTGGAGTTGTAATTTTTGAATTTAAGGAATTCTGGGGGAAGAGGACTTACAGATGAAGAACTTGGAAACCAACCCAAAATGAATATTCCATATTACATTAGCAAGCACTAGTCACCATTAGGGATTTTCACAATCACTATGAAAAGAAAGAGCCACAAAAATCAAATGTCAGCCAGGAAATAAGCAGGTTACACTTGGGCAGATGGTTAATATTAGGAGAAAGGATATCCAGATTCATTATTTTCTTTTTCCTTAACAGCAATATAAACAAAACAAGGCAACACTTCTCGGGCATTTGAGGTGAAAACTCCATGGTGTTCATATTTAGGCTTTGTTCATGGCTAACTTCTGTCAGCCAACTATTGTCTATTGACCACCAACACATGGCTAGATTGCTCCTTTGATGAGACATATTTTCTGCCTAATAGGTTGTTATTTAGTTGCTGGATCCTAGGTTCATTGGGATTATTAAAATTGTTTCTTGAGTTTAGCAAAGTAAAACACTGCACTTTGGTTGTCACTTTTCCTCTGAATCTAATTCATGTTTTTTAAATGTCCACTCTGATTTATAACTGTGCATAGTTATACACAAACAATGGTAGACTGATAGTAGTCTTTTTATCTCAGTCCACAAATTCATTGGTTGATGCAATAGTTCACATCTGCTGAAGGAATGAAAAGCATTTCCAGAATATTCTTTGCTTCCTCTCCCTGTGTGGGTTCTTGGGATAGTGTAGAAAGTGGAGGTATCGTGAAAGAGCCAGAGTACAGGGAACTCATTCTCCCCTACACCTCTGTGCCAACCTTCAAGTTCAACTCTGCAGTGCATGGCATCTTTATGGCCATTTTTTTATTTAGATTTGCCAAATGATGGGTGATTGTCCCCAAAGGTTATAACGAAAGGTTATAACTATGAAAAGAAAGAAAAATCTCAGAGAGTCAGGAATCATTAAAAATCTTTCATATAAATTCATTAGACATCTCTACCTGGATGCCACATAATTGTACTAGAGTGCAATCACATACAATAATGTGAATATGTGTAATTTTACAATACCTACTTTGAGAAAATACAGATGGCACCATCGCCACCACCTCATACACCCAGAAAAGCATCATCTTTGGTGCAGCACGTCCACCAAAACATAAACCAATGGTTTCATCCGTGCTCAACTATGACATACTGACTAGACCCAATGCAACCAAGATCAGTTATTGAGAAACATTGAGATTTAAGTGATTTAAAGGCAATTTCGTCTAGATTATACTACTGCCTTAGTGCCTTTTGAACCTAACCCCACATAATTGGTATCCTCATTATATCCCAAAACTGAACCCATTAACTTCTGAAGCTAATGAACTTCTGCTTTATACTTCACTCTTTCATCACAGGTGCCACCATTTCCCCAACACAGGCTTGGGAACTTGGAATCCTCATTAACTTAATCCACTCCTGCATTAACAATATTCCATTTGGAACAGCCATACATGCAAGAGACTGCTAGATGTTTTAGGGGATAAAAAGAAATATGTACAACGGTACCTGACCTCAACAAGCCTAAAATTTCGTAGAGTGAGACACACGTATACACACATGAAAACGCAGGTAAGAGCTGAATGGCTATGGAAATCACTCTGGGCATGGGTGAAGGGGAAGACCCTGGGCAGCAAGGCAGCCATGTTGAGTATCATGCAGACCTCACCCTACAACCACAATGGGAGCAAAGGTTGGGATGTATTCAAGAAACCAGGAGAGCCAGCTCCAGATAAGCAGCAAGGCCTCTGAATTTTGGCTTCATTTTGCTCTGTGAAGCTGCTCCTTCCTTTCTCTAGTTTTTGCTGCCTGCACATTCCAGGTTTGAATTATTATCAGAGCCACTGTTAGTATTTGTTTAGTACTACAATGTGCCAGGAATTGTTCTAAGCACTTTATATATATTTTAATGTATTTAATCCATATAACAACTTTATAAGGTACATAATATTATTATCCACATTGTACAGATGAGAAAACAGAGGCACAGAGAGGTAAGGAATCATGACCAAGGTTAAATGCTCAGGAAATTGAAGACCAGCATTCTGTCCCAGTCCTGGTTTCAGATCCTAAACATTTATCCACCCAGCTTCACCTCTTTCCATCGCATTGCCTCCATGCCATTTAAAAATCTCAGATCTAGACTGGGTACGGTGGCTCATGCCTGTAATCCCAGCACTTTGGGAGGCTGAGGCAGGTGGATCACAAGGTCAGGAGTTTGAGACTAGCCTGGCCAACATGGTCGAACACCACCTCTACTAAAATACAAAAATTAGCCAGATGGGGTGGTGGGAGGCTATAATCGCAGCTACTCAGGAGGCTGAGGCAGGAGAATTGCTTGAAAACAGAAGGCAGAGGTTGGATATTGCAGTGAGCTGTGATCACACCACTGCACTCCAGCCTGGGCAACAAGAGCGAAACTCCATCTCAAAAAAGAAAAAATAATCTCAGATCTATCCTCCAGAATACAATTCTCATCCACTCTTTCATCCCACTTACTAGTACTTGGAACCTCTGTGTTGTCTAAGAGGTAAGGCTCACAATCCTTAGACTGGGAATTCAAGAGCCTAGCCTTACCACCTGCCTTTGCCTATCCTGCCAATATGGTTTTTCTCACATATTCTCCAATAAGAGCCCTCTCTTTTAACCAAAAGGTCTTTTCATTGGCCCTGGAAGACACCCTGTGTGTTTATATCTTCAGGACCCATAAAAGCAGATATGGCTTCCAGCACCCATCAGATTACATCATGTTTGTATACTAAACAAAACTGGACATGAACTCCAGTAGCAGGTGGACCAGGGTGGTTCTGAAGGCCTGGCTTCCAAAAATGCAACCCAAGATTCAATTGTAATTAGACTACACTCTTCTTAATTCTAATTCCAATCATCAACTAAAATTGCCAAGTATTATTTTGTTCAGAAATCAGAATTTCTGTCATTCTAGATCTCTTCTATGCTGCTTTATACTACTATTGTAATTTTATTTTAACCTGATGCCAAACTTTGCGTAAATCCCTTTTCAACTTTGCCTTACTAGCTTCTGATGCCAATTTTATTTTAACCTAATGCCAAACTTTGCATAAATCCCTTTTTGACTTTGCCTTACTAGCTTCTGATGCCAATTTTATTTTAACCTAATGCCAAACTTTGCATAAATCCCTTTTCAACTTTGCCTTACTAACTTGCATTTTTTTTCCAACCTGGGAAGATCTTTAAAATACTAATTCATTTCACTCACGTATTAACACGGTCTTATCCACAACCTAATAAGCATATTATTTACCCAGCCATCCACATTGTTTAATTAAAAGTATCTTAATAGGATTTGGCAGAAGATAGCAGTGAAGACTGCCTTTTTCTCAAAATGGCTATGATCTATTAAATCAACAACCATATAAATTGTCGATGATCCAGTCTATGTTTGTTTATCTTGTCTGCATAATTAACACAGGACATTTTATTTAAAGATTTGTTACATTTTTTATTTGCTTAATACAGATATATCCCTGATAATAAGTCTAATGACTTTACAATCCAAGTCACCTTATTTGGAGATAATTCTTAGCTTATTTACACATGCATCTGGTGATTATCTACTTTTTTAAGTGCTTGAAAACCACCCACTTGTTTAGTAATCTAATCCAAAATTTTACTGGCAATTAATACTAAGTTTGTGCTTACTATAACACCCATTCTAAAATTAGAAGGTGCCCAGCTCCATCTTGGGTGCCTTTCCTCTTTTCAGTCATTTCTCACTTGAGCCCAGGAGTTCAAGACCAGCCTGGGCAACTTGGCAAAACCTCGTCTGTACAAAAGATACAAGTGTCAACTTATCCACAGTCAGCCTTTGGGATGCTGCATCTGCACAGATTTGTGTCACAACCATGCTCTTACACTCAGCCTTGACTACATGTGCCTTTCCTCCCAGATTCTGTTTCTGTTCTTTCTAAATCTGGGCTTGGTTAGTACCCTAAATGCACTCAGTTTCTTCAAATGTCTCCTCGGTGACCTTCTCATTAGAACAACCCAAGATTACAGAGTAGGCATGTCTTTTTTAAAGATACTTATCCTTCTTAAGTGAGAGTCCCTTTTAGAAACTAACTATGGGTTCACTTCACCTTTCTCAGATTAAAAAAAAAGAATCCAATGGATGTGTCTGAACATGCCCATTTGTCCCTTTCTCTGCTATTACAAATTCCAAGGTGACTCAGTCATTTCCTCCCATGCTTCCCATACCTTCTGTTTCACCAACTGGCCTTTCCTTTTTGGTCAGAATCAAGTGGAAGCTCTTCCTTTTGTCCTCTAATCAGCTGTTCCACGTTTAGAAGTAGGAGCCTCCCAGCAGATGTTTGGAGAGTTTAAAGTCATGACATCACCGCATCATTATAACAGGGCCAAACAGTCCTCACCCCTCCTCACTCCTCTGTGTCTTTTCATCTCTGCACACATGCTACCATGCACAATTTGGGAGTTTCCCACCTGGCACTTTGTTAACATCTAGTGTTCAAGTTGAGTGGGAGCGCTGGGGCTAAGAGCACCAGCTAGACCTAGGTCTAGGGATGTGTCAGCAAGTGGGGTCCAAACCAACCTGCAGGTCCCGGAAATACATGAGCAAAGGACAAACCCTCTGATTTAGTTTAGGGGAACCATGTGGTTTCAAGGACCTAAACTGCACTCCAGCTCTAGCAGTACAGCATGTGACCGAGTTACAACAACCATGACATTTGCTCCATAACCACAGTGATTAGCTCAGCAGTGAGCACATGACCTCAGTCAGACCACTCACAGCAAGCCTCAGGACTCCTGCTGGGGATGTTGGGAGGGAGCTTCTCTTGCCTCTGAGAGAAGCAGGAAGCCTGTAGGTCAGGGAACTGCTTGTAGCCATTCTAAGGACCACAAGAAGATTTCATTTTAGACATCTTAGGACCACAACAAGATTTCATTTTAGATGAAATCGATGCCATGGAAGGGGAAACAACAAAGTGAAAGCAATCAGGTTCCTGATGACATCATTGAGCTATAAAACCAAGGCTTCCCTTTGACAGGCCTTCCTTGGGATTTTCAGTTCCTCTTAATATGAAGCCTATATGAGTTGGGGTTCCTGTTCACAATGTGTCCTTCCATTCCATAACCAGATCCAAAGTTCTGTTCCACCAAGTTTCAACAACGACCATGAGACTGGGTTAAAATACTAAGGTTATTCATTTATTAAGATTACCATTACTTTATTAAACCTGAGCAAAAAAAAAAAAAAAGTCATTTTGTTTTGTTTTTAATAAAGAGAGAGTTGGGAAAATGTATCATTTGGAAAATGCCAATGGAGAGAGACAAAGTTGCAAGATATATAGGGATTATTAAAGGAACAGGTGTCAGGAACTACCCATGACTACAGGGATTTGGGCTGATTTTAAAAAAAAAAAAAAAAAGACAAAGAATTTTCCAAGAAATGAGGCTCAAAGAGAAGGATGAGGTAGCCCATGTCAGGGATAGAGGAATCGAGGGAGTTTCACTGATGTGAAGGATGAGGGTAAGGCCAAGGGGCCACCCATTTGCGGGCTAGTGGGAATGGGGTCATGACTGGCTTAGAGTTCAGAGTTGATAGGGCCTCAGGTGAGTCCGAAGAGGACTGAAAGGCTAAGAGAATCAAGAATGACTGGGCACTGAGAGGTGGTGCAGGGGGAGATGGTGAGCCTGGCAGGACTGAAGGAGGGGAAAGGCGGAGGCAACAGCCTGTGATCAGGGATGGCTTTGAGCTCCAGCCACTTAAGGACATCTTCATCTGCTGCCTGCCTTGCCTCTGTGCACACTACAATAAGCATGATGAATTATTCTTTCCAAATGCTGCATTTCCCTAATATGATCCTCCCACCCCTTGTTCCTATGGCCTCTGTCTCAGTCTTAGGCACAAACATGTCATACCCGGGCAGTTGGTGGCAGAAACTAGATCGTTTGGTCAAATGCTGATGGTATGTGTGAAGTTCCATCCTCCCTTCCCCTGCCCCAGCCGCATAGAGGAACATGCCTTCAGTCTTACAGTCTCCACAAGGAGAGGCCTGTAAAACATCTGAAGAAGCTTTATGGTTTTCTTCCCAAGACTTTCCTCCCAAATTCATATTCCTCCATGATAGGAAAAGCAACTTGTACAAACCCTAAAGGGTCATAGAGATTATCTATACCACTTCTCTCCCTTTGAAATCAGTGAAACTGGGGCCAAGAGAAAAACAGATACTCACACAGCCAGCTAGTGGCCTAGCTGGCATGAACACTGCAGCACCCTGAGCCCTAGCCCAGCATGTCTCTCCACACAGAAGGGTCTCTTCATCTTTGGAATTTTAAGCCCACTTTTTACATCAAACCAAGCTTTGCTTAAGACCCATCATTTATATCAAAATCCATCCTTGCTTCAACATAATTCTTGTACATAGGGTGTGTGTGTGTGTGTGTGTGTGTGTGTGTGTGCGCGCGTGCTCGCGCGCGCGTGTGGTGGCAGCAGTGGGTGGAGGTTGTATTTCAGTCTGTCTCCCCACTAGATTAGAAGTCCCTCCAGGCATGAACCACCCCTCTAAATCAGTCCAGTTCCATGCCCCACCCTGGGATTATAAGTCCTGAAAAGACAGGGACTGTCTTACTCATCTTTTTATCCTTGGGTCCTAGGAGAGTCCCTGGCAAACAGTAAGCACTAAGTAAAAGCTTATCTGATATTTAAAAAAAAAAAAAAAAAAGCTCTGTGTCTGGGCACAGTGGCTCATAAATAATCCCAGCACTTTAGGAGGCTGAGGTGGGTGGATCACCTGAGGTCAGGAGTTCAAGGCCAGCCTGACTGACATGGTGAAACCCCATCTCTACTAAAAATGCAAAACATTAGCCTGGTGTGGTGGTAGATGCCTATAATCCCAGCTACTAGGGAGGCTGAGGCAGGAGAATCACTTCAACCTGGAAGGTCGAGGTTGCAGTGAGCTGAGATTGCACCATTGCACTTCATCCTGGGTAACAAGAGCAAAACTTCATCTAAAAAGGAAGGGAAGAAGGGAAGGGGAAGGGGGAGGGGAAGGGGA
>NW_016107470.1:2250651-2252963 GCF_001604975.1 Cebus imitator | reverse complement strand
GGGGAAGGGGAAGGGGAAGGGAGGAAGGGAGAAAGAAACAGCTCTGTGAAACTCTACAGTGCATGCCCACAAATACTGACTGCTGATTTCATATTCCTTATTATCCAGTACCTCAAGCAGTAGAAGAACCAGGAAAAAATTCATTTCCAGAAACAGTTTAGCAGTTCCTCAAAAAGTTAAACATAGAGTATCTTATGGCCCAGCAAACCCACTCCTAGGTATGCCCAAAAACTCTGTATACATACATTTCACTCTGCTTATCCAGTCATCAGTCAGTGGGCATCTGAGTTGTTAACACTGCCTTTTGGCTGCTGTAACAATGCTGCTGGGAACATTTATATATGAATGTATGCATGGGCATATATTTTCAAGGAGTATATTTCTAGGAGTGGAATTGCCAGGTCATATTTGGTAACTTTTTTTTTTCATATTTTTTTAACTTTTTGAGGAACTGCCGAACTGTTTTCTACAGTGGCTGTACTATTTTACATTCCAGAAATACACGAGAATTCCATTTCTCCCCATCCTCCCTAACACTCATTAAAAAAAAAAAAATTATAGCCATCGTAGTGGGAATAAAGCAGTATGTTATTGTGATTTTGATTTTCCTAATGGCTACTGATGAGCATCTTTCCATGGGCTTTTTGGTTATTCGCCTATCTTCTCTGGATAAATGTTGATTCAGATCTTTTGTCCAAGTTTAAAATCGGATTGTTTGTCTTTTTGTTATTGAGTTGTAAAAATTGTTTATACATTCTGGATACTAGGCCCTTATCAGATATATTATTTGCAAATATTTTCTCCCATTCTGTGGGTTGTTCTTTTTACTTTGATTATGTCTTTTGACACACATGTTTTTAATTTTGGTCAGGTGTGGTGGCTCATGCCTGTAATCCCAGCACTTTGGGGGCCTGAGGCAGGCAGATCACATAAGATTGGGAGTTTGAGACCAGCCTGACCAACATGGAGAAACCCCGTCTCTACTAAAAATACAAAATTAGCCAGGCGTGGTGGCACATGCCTGTAATCCCAGTTACTTGGGAGGCTGAGGCAGGAAAATTGCTTGAACCCATGAGGCAGAAGTTATGGTGAGCTGAGATCACGCCATTGCTCTCCTGCCTGGGCAACAAGAGCAAAACTCCATCTCAAAAAGAAAAAAAAATTTCAATTTTTATGAAGTCCATTCATTCATTCATTCATTCGTTACTTGTGCTTTTTGGCCCATGAGATTTTGAACTCCAGCTTCCACTACCAACTAGGTTGTCCCTTTCTTGCTTTATTTTCTGAAGAACAAATCTGGTGGGACCCTGACTAGTCAATGATTGGCTGCTTCAGGGGCTGATCAAGGGATTTGAGGTCCAGGAGTGACAGAGGGGAAGGGATTCTTTTGGTCAAGCAAGACCACCAGGTGTATGCTTTCAGCAAGGGGTATGAGTGAGGGAGATCATTCCGAAATAGGGCACACAGGATGGCCGCACCCACCTTCTACCAAGAAAATTAGCTCGCTGATCTGACACCTGGCAGCTGGCTGCCACCCAGTGGCCAAAACAGGAAAGGTTTAGTGGGTGCTAGTTTACAGTCGCTAGGTAGGTGACTACAAAAACCTTTTGCTAGGAATTTCAGTTAGGTCACACATTGGGGAAGGATGTGTCTGACGTTGGGATTGTTTGTGACTCGCTTGGATTTGAGTGAAAGAAGGGTTTGCCTCTCTACGTTTGAAACTGCCGTCACTGTCACTAGCTTGCTGCCTCCATGTGGTCAAGAGCTGCATTCCAGTAGGTAGGCATCACTGTTTTAGCTGGAGTGTTTGCTTCATGACCCATATGTGCTCCATTTATGTGCTACTTCTGCTTTTTAAAAATAGATTTCTAGCCTGCCAACAGCAGGCCCCTTAATTTGAGGCGATTTTCCAGCAGTGAAAGATGTGTTAGGACAAAGCTGTGCCTACGAGTCACAGCACACCTAACCCTTGCCTTAAGCTTGACCTTCTTCCTTCAAACTCTACACCATCAAAATAAGTAAGCAAGCTGGGCGCAGTGGCTCATGCCTGTAATCCCAGCACTTTGGAAGGCCAGGGCAGGTGGATCACGAGGTCAAGAGATAGAGACCATCCTGGTCAACATGGCGAATCCCATCTCTACTAAAAACACAAAAATTAGCTGGCCATGGTGGTGCATGCCTGAAGTTCCAGCTACTCTGGAGGCTGAGGCAGGAGAATCACTTAAACCTGGGAGGCGGAGGTTGCAGTCAGCTGAGATCACACCACTGCAGTCCAGCCTGGGCAACAGAGCAAGACTCCACCTCCAAAAAAA